>NC_085137.1:253183195-253483195 GCF_035046485.1 Aedes albopictus | reverse complement strand
TAAAATTACGTCCTACATACTTACAAGTGAGTGGGCAAAAAGCTAGTTGAGTTGGCCCGTCTTCCCCTTCCAGGAGCTTGAGTTCAACGGGTAGTCTAAGTACTAGCCAGGACCCGAGTCTCCAGGGGAGAGTGAACAACTTAAAGCGGTAGCTGGTGAAACGCTTACTCTTAGAGTGTACTCATGTACGGTACGCCCCTACTTGAAGTCATCCCTAACGGGCGTACCGCGAAAGTAAGGAAGAGAGAGAATGAGTTATTAGTGGGTCGATCCCCACATCACCCGAGGAACCACCTATTGGGTATCTGTTGCAGATTTTCTCATTCTATAGGGCACTGCACTGTTTTGAATTTGTATGGGATTTTGACGTTTCTTGGCCTTGTTGTTTACAAAATTTCTGTTAGAGTGAAAGAGAAGGAGAGAATTTCATGCAGTGCCCTATAGGGCACTGCATGAAATTATGTCCTTCTCTTTCACTCTTACAGAAATTTTGTAAACAACAAGGCCAAGAAACGTCAAAATCCCATACAAAATCAAAACAGTGCAGTGCCCTATAGAAAAAGGCCTACTTAGTACTATCAGTCCTATGCACTCATAGTGGTACAAAAATCCGATTTGACAGATCTCCATCCTTTGACCTTTGATCAGATCAAATTTCCATCGAACTCTTTTGTTTCTTTGTTGCGGTTACACCACATTTTGGCTCTGGGCTTGTCTCTGCTGCAATGTCCTGCTGGAGGCCAGTACAATGGTCATTTGCAGATTTGGTTTCTACTTCTTTGTACAATGTGTGAACCTTAAATTTCGCTTCCGATTTTCTGTAGTCATATTGGCTTTTGATGGCATCAACGATAGAGCTTTACGTTGAAAATACCACCATGCACGGCACGGTGAAGGCTGGGTATTTTGCATTATCCAAATCCCATTTAGATCCAATAGCATCTGCTCAGCAACTCCTATCCTTACCTCCACGTGGATCGGGCGGGGTTCTGAGCAACCTTAGGGAAGATCGAGTAACCAACCCCGATGGGAACTTTGGTCGTAGGCTGACCCCAAGAGGGGTTTGCTTCTCGTCGGTTCCGGATCATTTGGCCGAACGCCATTTGGCCGAATGCCATTTGGCCGAACGCCATTTGGCCGAATGCCATTTGGCCGAACGCCATTTGGCCGAAAGGGTCATTTGGCCGAATGCCATTTGGCCGAATGCCGTTTGGCCGAAAATAAATGATGAACTTAAGTGACCATGTCACTATTCCTCGCATAAGTATAACTCGAAAGAACAGCCTATGATTCCAAGAAGGAAAAATCTATATATATATTAGCGTGGGACACAAAAAGACATTTTACTCCTGTACACTTTTTGGGTTCCTTTTTGGCCCCATATCAACTGTGCAAAATTTCAGATCGATCGGAGAAACTATATTTTAGCGCCAGCCATTTTAAGTTTTCATACGATTTAGTATGGGGAAAATCACTTTTTCAAAGAAAAATCGCCACAGGTTGCCCCTTAACCCCTAAAAATAAATCGATGAATGATTTCTGTTGGAAATTTTACGGGGAACCAACCCTCCGAAGACCGCAAAGCGATCTAAGGCATGTGGAAAAAGTTATTGACTGACAACCGAATGGCATGCAAACGCTGTTTAACATGTAAGGAATAACAATAAATAATAAAATCTCGTTATTTTATCGATCGGGTGGAGCCTAATAACTTTTTCCACGAACGTCGCATCGGTTTGCTGTCTTCGGAGGTCTGATTCCTAGTGAAGTTTTCTACAGAAATCATTCATCGACTTATTTTTAAGGATCTAGGGGTGACTCCTAGCGATTTTTCTTTGCAGGAGTAAAATTTCCCCATAGTAAATCGTATGAAAAACTAAGAATGGCGGGCGCTAAATTATAGTTTTTCCGATCGATCTGAAATTTTGCACAGTTGATATGGGACCAAAGTGGAACTCAAAAAGTATACAGGAGCTTGAGTTTTTCCATTTTTTGTATTTTCCCATATAAACCGTGTACCAGGCTAAAAATGAATTTCTGTCTGTCTGTCTGTCTGTCTGACCGCTATGGGTTCGAAAACTACTGAACCGATCGGTGTGAAATTTTGTATGTGGGTGCTGTTGGGGCCGGGGAAGGTTCTTAGCTTGGTGTGAGACTCCTCCAGTCGCTGGGAAGGGATGTTCCCGAAGAAATGAACCGGAAATGAGCTGAGAGAGAAGTTCAACACCGTCGCAAACAAAACCGATCTAGAGTGCGGTGCTGCAATGAGCCCAAATGTGAAATGACAACAATGTGTGCCGAGATCGACGGCAAGGATTGGTAGCAGCTGGTGACACCATTGATCGTTCGACGGGATAGAAGTATTGGTTTGGATACCGCTTAGTAGCGGACAGGCGTTACAATTGCTGGATAGGACGATTCCTCTGCTGATATTGACAAGGTAGGACAGTCGTGTTCAGAGGTCCAACCCGTTCCGGGACAGGCTGGAGGTCCACACGCGATTACAGACCAATGAATCACTAAGGAAGACATCCTGGTAGATGCTCGGGAGGTTCGCGGTCCCAGTGGAATCAGCATCCTTAATTTCCAGCAGTGAAGCAGACGACTTTACACGGTAGTTCAACACCCATTCTACAGTTATTGCATTTGCCGAATTTCACCCTCCAGCCGCTCGCACAATTGAAGTTGAACAGTTGAAAAACAAACTTTACAAAAAATCTCCCTATCGTCCCACATCGATCATACAGATTCATTTGGCAATTTATCAAGTTTTTTTTTTCTAAAAATCCTCTGTGTAGTTTCTATTCAAATTTATCAAGGTTTTCAATCAAAAAAACAATACAGGTTTCCTTTGGTTGTTCGGTGATACAAATTAATTGATGTCTATTTTTGGTAAGGACGTTGGTGGTGATTTTTTTTTCTTCCTCCCCTGTTAGGGAATTTAAGCCACTGCGTCCAATAAGCTGAACTTTAGGTGGTGATTATTTTAGACCTCAATAAGGTCATGTGGCCACATACGGATTGTGGTCCAGTTCCTCCGGATCCATATTCCGGTCATTTCATGTGAAGTCAGCCAAATATACGTTGCGACATTTCAAATCATATCCATTTCTGGTAAGAATATTGGTGGTGACTATTTGAGACCCAACAGAGGTCAGTTGACCACTTCCGGATCATTGTCCAGTTCCTCCGGTTCCGGATTTTTGACCAATTAAACTGTAGTCAGCGGAATTTGCAACTTAACAATCTATGTTCAACAGGCATTTTAGTGGTGACTATTTGAGTCCTCGCAGCCATATGACCTGCTTTCGAATCGTGGTTCAGTTCTTTCAATTACGGATTTCGGCCAATTGAAAAGGCTTTTGCTACTATGATAATATAAGAATGCACCATAGACAGTATAAAAGTGCTTCCTAAAAAAGGGAGCCATGTATTAATTATCTATATCTCTGCCTGTCTGTCTAACCCTTATGGATTTGGAAACTACTGGACCGATTGGCGTAAAAACTTGCCTGCAGGATTTTTTTTATGGATGGTTTCAGCATGGTTTCAGACCCCTTCTCCTCTAAAAGATGGGCTCCCAAAAAATGAAATGGAAATTTCTGCAAAACTCAAGAACCAATCAAAAATGGAACCATATTTAGCATGTGAATGTTTCAGAAGGTCAGAAATGTTTCTATTATGGTGTTTGACCCCTTCTTTCTTTGAAAAAGGGAGGCTCTATTACACATGAAATGTATATTTCTGAATAACTCGAGAATTCATTAAGCAAATAGAACCAAATTTGCTACGCAGATGTTTCGGAAAGCAATAAATGATCCGATGGTAAAGTGAGACCCTTCCCTTTTTGGAAAGGGGGCTCCCATACAAATGTAACGGAAATTACTACATAACTCGAGAACCAATTAAGCAAATGGAACCAAATTTGACATGTGGATGGTTTAGAAGGTAAGAAGTGTTTTTTATGATGACTTGAGACCCATCCACCCTTTGGAAAAAAGGAAGCTGCCATACAAATGAAACGAAATTTTTTTCATAACTTGAGAGCCTATGAAGAACTAAATGTGACATACGGAGGTATTATAAGGCAAAAAATGTTTATATGATCAAACAAACCGAACCAAATTCGCCATGTGCTGATTTAAGAGAGTCTGGTAGACCGATACAATTACGGAGGTGATATTTAATTATTGACTATAGACTTGCTTGGTTCGAAGACCAAAAATGAACTGGTGTATTCAATTACTTTGGGTTCCTTAAATATGCCTAAAAGTGTTGCACCGGTATGTGCTACATTAATGGTTTTGCCTAGAAGTAATGGGTTAAGAGTTCTGGAGCACATATGCTGAGGTCAGCGTGACAAAATAATTGTGGTCCGATTGTTGCCTATCGCGATCGATCGAACTGTTATCGAGCTCCCCGCAAATGCGTGGAACCTCGATGTTGGTTCATCGTTCGCGTCAGCATATATTTTTATAACCACCGAATTAACTTAACTGAAGATGGGCACGTCTTTGACTGTGCACCACAAGAGCAAGAAACGTTTTTATGATGGCTTGAGACTCTCTATGCTATGGTAGGAGGGGCTCATATACAAATGAATCAAAACTATTTTAAATATCTATAAACTACTGCATATATAGTAAAGTAATCAAGGAAATGAAAATACATTATGAATGTAATGGGTTTTGAAGGTAAGACATGTTTCAAAAGTCGTGTTCGCACCCCTCTAGATCTCGCAGGAATCAACCCTATTAAAACAGAAAAAGGGATTAAAAATTTAGGATTTGAAGGTTTTTGAAGGCTAAAAATGTCGGTAATATCCATCCCTGGAAGAGGGAAAAGCATAATTTGGGAATGATGTCCGGCCGATAGCCATTAGGCCGAACGTCATACAGCCGAATGCACATTATCCCGATTGGAAATTAGGCAGAATGATCATCATGCCCACATTGTCACAAATGTTGTACTTCCTGCTGCTTATACTGTTCACTTCATCTGAGATTTTTCCTTCTTTTAGTAATAGCTGTTTTTTCTAAGTCGCACTGCTACATGTTTTTGTGATCAAATTTCAGAGAATTCCAACAGAAACGTTTCCTTCTTTTAATCAAAGGTGTTTCTTTCGAGTGGCATTGTTGAGTGGCTTATGACAGTTGAACTGTTAACTCTATGTAGATCTGTCCCAGTAAGTTACACTGATAAAGAGTTGGTTAGCAATCAAACTGCATAGTCCATCTGAGATTTTTCCTTCTTTCAAAAATAGGCTGTTCTTTCGTATTACAATGTTACGAAAAAGTGGACCTTCACATAGAAAATCAGCCAAAGATAAAGTTATTAAGGCAAATAAAACATGAACGGTGTGTTTCTCAGGTAAGTAGCATGTTCTAATAGAAGTTCTAACTTCTTATTAGTCAAGCACGAGGGATTATGAAAACAGATAGGAATAAATGCCCTAAATTGAGATAAAGTGCCTCTGGAGCCGGCCTTCCATTGTACATATATACAAATGAGTTTACATATCCTTTGTAACCTTATAACTAATAAACGAATGAAATAATCAACTAAATTTTTGAATTGTTAAATTTGTTCGCAGGGTGACTGTATTAAAAAAAAATAAATAAAAGCATACGAAAAACTGTGAAATTAATATAGGAATTAAAATTGAATGGGCAGTACAAGGTTTGCCGGGTCAGCTAGTCTTTAATAAAATATTGACAGGTTCATCGCCAATTCATCCCCGAATACCAAAACTAGAAAGAATAGCCTATGATTAAAAGAAGGAAATATTTCTGATGATCATTATGGTAGTTGGAATGTCAAAAACTTCCTCTGAATTCTTTTGAACATAATTCGGCCAAACGGCATTCGGCCAAACGGCCATCCGGCCAAACGGCATTTGGCCAAACGGCATTTGGCCAAACGGCGTTCGGCCAAATGGCCGGACACCCTTCTCGTCGGTATAATGAAGGACCGCGGATACGGCTTCGCGCGATGCACGATTCATAGTGCGAACGTTTAGAGGTAATAATAACATCTAGGTATTAGAGCTGCGGCAACATACACGCGTACTGGAAACAGCTTTTATCATGATGGCAAATTAGCACGGCGCGTGATCAGATGGTGGCTGATTGACGAAAGAATGTGCAGGTTGAGGATCAAGAGTCGATACTTCCAGAATAATCAACGTGCACAGCCCACACTCTGGAAGCACTGACGATGACAAGGACGCATTCTACGCCCAGCTCAAACGTGAGCACAATGCTGCCACGTCAAGATTATCATACGAAACCCAATGTTCAAGAAGGCTAGAAAAAGGAATTCAGACCGACGATTGGAAAGTTCAGCGCCCACCAGCCGACGAACAAAAAGGCCTACGACTTAACGATTTCACCACCTTCAAAAACATGACGATACGTAGCAACTTGAGACCCGATGACGAGAAAGAAGCGTTCTACGCGCAGTTAGAGCAAACATACGATGGTTGCTCGCCGCGTGACGTGAAAATCGTTGTCGGCGACATGAACGCGCAGGTAGGAAGGGAGGAAATGTACAGACCGGTAATTGGGCGAAACAGCCTGCACGCCGTATCGAATGATAACGGCCAGCGATGCGTAAACTTTGCAGCCTCCCGTGGTATGGTAGTCCGAAGCACCTTCTTCCCCCGCAAAGATATCCACAAAGCCACCTGGAGATCACCCGACCATCAAACAGAAAATCAAATCGACCACGTTCTAATCGACGGTAAATTCTTCTCGGATATAACCAATGTCCGCACATACCGCAGTGCGAATATAGATTCGGATCACTACTTAGTCGCTGTATGCATGCGCTCAAAACTATCGATAGTTATCACCACGCGTCGAAGTCGAACGCCACGGCTCCACATCGAGCAGCTGCGTAACGTAGAAGTGGCTCAAGACTACGCGCAGCAGTTAGCAGTGGCCCTACCAACGGAAGAGCAGCTTGGTGCAGTTACACTTGAAGATGGATGGAGGGACATCCGATCCGCCATAGGTAGTACCTCGGCTACAGCACTAGGCTTCGCGACTCCGAATCACAGAAACGATTGGTACGACGGCGAATGTGAACAGTTGAAAAACGAGAAGAACGCTGCAACACCGTACGAGAGTGAATGAGGCACGCTATAGACAAGCGCGGAACAGGCAGAACTCAGTCTTCCGGATGAAGGAGCGCCAGCAGGAGGAACGAGATCGCGAAGCGATGGAAGAGCTGTACCGCGCTAAGGACACACGAAAGTTCTACGAAAAGCTGAACCGCTCGCGCAGAGGCTTCGTGCCACAAGCCGACATGTGCCGAGATAATTACGGGAATATTCTCACGAGCGAGCGTGAGGTGGTCGACAGGTGGCGGCAGCATTACGATGAGCACCTCAATGGCGACGTTGCAAGTACCGAAGGTGTCGTGGTAACAGATTTAGGAGTATGTGCACAGGACGAAAGACTTCCGGCCCCTGACCTCCAAGAGTTTGAGGAGGAGGTTGGCCGGTTGAAAAGCAACAAAGCCGCTGGGGCAGATCAACTACCAAGCGAGCTTCTAAAATACGGTGGAGAAGCACTACTGGTGACAGCACTACACTGCACAATGGTCCGAGGACCAACATTAAGTGGAAAAAATTAATAACTCAAAAACCATCCAAGATAGAGTCTTCATGTCTTCTAGACATTTGCTCGTGAGTCCAAGCCGCGTTATATGCAAAAGTGTCCTAAACGCCAAATCTTAAAATACTTCATATTTCAGCACCTAACTTTTTTATTTCAAAAGATATCGAAATAAAATGTTCTGCAAAGTTGAAGAAGGTAAAAACCCCGACAACTTTCTCGAAGAGCAGTTTTTTCTATCTCTTCAATCTGAGGAGATATAACTTATTGAAGAAATAAAAAGTCCGAAATCGGTTTTTTTGTCATATGTCAAAAACTATCATTTTTTCAAGCCTACTATGTTCAGAGCAATTGTACATATTGCCAAAATACACATTTCGTCAGAAGACATCAAAGCTGTACGATGTTTCTATCAAAAGATATAAGTATTTTTGTACTTTTTTAAGCCAATTTTTCTAGCGTAACATTTGAAAAAGGCGCAAGTGAATCTTTAATTTTCTCCCACCACCGGATCTAGTATGACAAAAACTGCATTTTAACAAATTTTGGAGAGGGTGTTTTTTTGTTTTGCGTTTTAAATGTGATTTGACTATGACCGTATTTTAGGCATCAAATTCACGAAAAATGACATCCATAATATCCGAGTTCAACATCTACTCGTGTTTCAAGATCACTTATCTTAAACATTCGAGTAGCGATGAACCCAATGTTGTCTTTTTTGTTTTGTTTTGTTCCTTTGTATGTAAGTGAGCAAAAATATAAAACAAATTCCCTATAGTTTTTCGATTTCTTTATTCATCAGATATATGCATCTGGTGATCGTATGCAAATTTTAAATTGAATTGTGGACCGTCCAGTTTTATATGTTTGACATATATTATGAAAGGCCTTTGATCCTAGGGTAGGATGCGACACGTAGTCAGTCAATTTGAGACCAATTTGCTGTCAAACGGAGACCAGTCGCTGATTGGTCGAAATTGATATCCGTTTGCTGCGATCATATCGCTTTGTTGTTGGCTTGGCCGTGTTGCTAGTTTGTAGGTTTAGCATTTGATACCAATATTTAAAATCATTGTATTTTTTTTATTCAAGCTTTATCGCCTCAAATATGTCAGCATTCAAAAGCAAATCAACCTAATGTGACTCCCATGGCTTGACACCGGTTAAAACCATTGCAATGGTGATGAATTAAGAAATCGAAAAACTATAGGGAATTTGTTTTATATTTTTGCTCACTTACACAAAGGAACAAAACAAAACAAAAAAGACAACATTGGGTTCATCGCTACTCGAATGTTTAAGAAAAGTGATCTTGAAACACGAGTAGATGTTGAACTCGGACATTATGGATGTCATTTTTCGTGAATTTGATGCCTAAAATACGGTCATAGTCAAATCACATTTAAAACGCAAAACAAAAAAACACCCTCTCCAAAACTTGTTAAAATGCAGTTTTTGTCATACTAGATCCGGCGGTGGGAGAAAATTAAAGATTCACTTGCGCCTTTTTCAAATGTTACGCTAGAAAAATTGGCTTAAAAAAGTACAAAAATACTTATATCTTTTGATAGAAACATCGTACAGCTTTGATGTCTTCTGACGAAATGTGTATTTTGGCAATATGTACAATTGCTCTGAACATAGTAGGCTTGAAAAAATGATAGTTTTTGATATATGACAAAAAAACCGATTTCGGACTTTTTATTTCTTCAATAAGTTATATCTCCTCAGATTGAAGAGATAGAAAAAACTGCTCTTCGAGAAAGTTGTCGGGGTTTTTACCTTCTTCAACTTTGCAGAACATTTTATTTCGATATCTTTTGAAATAAAAAAGTTAGGTGCTGAAATATGAAGTATTTTAAGATTTGGCGTTTAGGACACTTTTGCATATAACGCGGCTTGGACTCACGAGCAAATGTCTAGAAGACATGAAGACTCTATCTTGGATGGTTTTTGAGTTATTAATTTTTTCCACTTAATGTTGGTCCTCGGACCATTGTGCACTGGGTCATTACCAAGATTTGGGAGGAAGAAGTATTACCGGAGGAATGAATGGAAGGTATCGTGTGTCCCATCTACAAAAAGGGCGACAAGTTGGATTGCGGGAACTATCGCGCGATCACACTACTGAGCGCTGCCTACAAGGTACTCTCCCAAATTTTATGCCGCCGTCTATCACCGATTGCAAGAGAGTTCGTGGAGCAATATCAGGCTGGATTCATGGGTGAACGCGCTACAACGGATCAGATGTTCGCCATCCGCCAGGTGTTGCAGAAATGCCGCGAATACAACGTGCCCACACGTCACTTGTTCATCGATTTCAAATCGGCGTATGATACAATCGATCGAGAACAGCTATGGCAGATTATGCACGAATACGGATTCCCGGATAAACTGATACGATTAATCAAGGCGACGATGGATCGAGTGATGTGCGTAGTTCGAGTATCAGAGACACTCTCGAGTCCCTTCGAATCTCGCAGAGGGTTACGGCAAGGTGATGGTCTTTCGTGCTTGCTGTTCAACATTGCGTTAGAGAATGTAATAAGGAGAGCGGGGATTGACACGAGTGGTACGATTTTCACGAAGTTCGTTCTGCTGCTTGGTTTCGCCGATGATATTGATATTATTGCTCGTAAATTTGAGACGATGGCGGAAACGTATATCCGACTAAAGAGTGAAGCCAGGCGAATCGGATTAGTCATTAATGTGTCGAAGACAAAGTACATGATGGCAAAGGGCTCCAGGGAGGAATCTTCGCGCCCGCCACGCTGAATTTATATCGACGGTGATGAAATCGAGGCGGTTGAAGAATTCGTGTACTTGGGCTCACTGGTGACCGCCGACAACGACACCAGCATAGAAATTCAGATGCGCATTGTGGCAGGAAAACGTGTTTACTTTGGACTCCGCAAAACTCTACGATCGAATAAAGTTCACCGTAACACGAAGTTAACTATCTACAAAACGCTGATTAGACCGGTCGTCCTCTATGCGCACGAAACATGGACCCTACGTGCAGAGGACCAACGCGCCCTTGGAGTTTTCGAACGGAAGGTGTTGCGTACCATCTACGTCGGAGTGCAGATGGAAGACGGGACTTGGAGAAGGCGAATGAACCACGAGCTGCATCAGCTGCTGGGAGAACCAACCATCGTCCATACCGCGAAAATCGGGAGGCTACGGTGGGCGGGTCACGTCATCAGGATGTCAGATAGCAACCCGACTAAAATGGTTCTCGAGAGTCATCCGACCGGTACAAGAAGACGTGGTGCGCAGCGAGCTAGGTGGGTCGACCAAGTGGAGGAAGATCTGCGGACCCTACGCATAGTGCGGAACTGAAGACCAACAGCCATAGACCGAGTGGAATGGAGACGGCTACTATGTACAGCAGAGGCCACCCCGGCCTTAGCCTGATTGGTAAGGTAAGTAAGCAAGAAGAAAGAGATCCTCCAGTGCACAATGGGAACCGGCAGTGGAATATCATCTTTAGAAACGTTTTGGGCCGCCGGCTTAGTTTTGCACATAAATCTTTTTGGTATACATCAATTCATGGAAAGATAGCTACCAATGAAATGCTGTTCAAGCAACATCGAAAAAGTTCTCCAAATTGCCATGTTTGTCAAGGAGTGATCGATACAGTAAAACACAGGGTCAGGTCGAATGTCAGATATCCAAGCCCGTCTGGAATTTCGCCATGTCTAAAATTGCACTCCTTGGGACTTTGTTTCGCTGGAAAAAGTCGGAATATTTTTTGTTTCCTGAACTTCGTGAAATACCATCCAGAGAGGCAAAATAAATTAAACATATCTTTGCAAAATTTGTATCATTCATATGCAATACGACTGAGGCAAGTATTACTATAGATAATTTTGGATAACCATAACAATGTTAAAATGCAACATACGAGAAACGGCGACATTTCCATCCGACTGGATGCTATAGGCTTCTTGGTAAAGGTACCTACTCAAAAAAGGGGGATCTGACTGAATGCGATAATTGTCTGGGCATCATGTTACTTTGTATCGTTGTCAAAGCTCTCTGCAAAGTATTCCTTAGCTGGATACAGGAGAAGATTGAAAGCTTCCAATATCTTGGTAGCCAAATGGCGGCTGACGGCGGCACATAGGTGCATGGATTAAGAAGGCGAGTGCTGCAAGAAAAAACAACCAGAAGTCGATGCACCAAAATTCGAATTTTCAACAGGAACGTGAAATGCTGCTGTATGCCAGTGAAACTTGGTGTGTATCAGTGGAGAACACTTAACGACTGCAAGTCTTCATTAATAGAAGCCTACATACAGTATATAATTCGTGCATGGTGGCCTCCCAATTAGATCTCTAATGTAGAGCTCCATCGTCGATGTCGTCAAAAGCCAATAGCACTAGAAATTGGGGAGCGAAAATTGAAGGTGGGAACGGTAGTTGCAAACAAGCGTTAGATTGGAACACAGCAGAACATCGCAACAGAGGCAGACCCTGAAACTCGTGGCGGTGCAGCCTCAACAAGTAAATCAAGAAAGTTGACAGAAATTTGACCTGGCCACAGTTCAAGGCGATGGCGGGCAATCGCCCAAGATGGAGATCTTTCAATTCAAACCTCTGCACTACCATGGGTGTTTAGGACTGAAAGTAAGTAGGTAGATATGTTGCATTAAAAGAGAACATATTTTCGAATTCCTGCAATTGTTTGTGTTTATCAACAAATCGCCAATCAGCTACGTCAGTCACGGTTTATATGGCAACACCACACTCTCTAAGCTCTGGTTTTCACGAGGAGAAACAACCATGTGGTCTGCGTACCTATTCGATTCACCACCAGTAAATGCACTTTTTCCCCACACTCAATGTACATTTCTGCCCTCGTGCGTGCGTAGCAAGCCTCACAATCGTCTCACGTGGGAAGTCGATTACCATTATGAATATGGCATGTCGATTGAAGAGAGGACTCTGATGCCATCGTCGGATTTGATCCCAATCTGATGGCGATGATGGTGGTGATGTTTATGGCACATTTGCCTAGCCAGACATTATGAGCGTAGTACCTACCTATGCCACCGACACAGCATAAGCCGCTTCTGGTTCATACTCATAAACGCATATGGACGAGTTTGTGATGTGATGGAAAGAGATACATTTAGACGAATGGGTGAGAACGAGATTGCATATAAGTTGGAATGCACCCACCTTAACGTAACAGTACCTAGTAGCAGCAGCAGCAGAGGCCCATTAATATGACGAAGATGAGCAGATGAAAAAGGGGTCGGATAATCCTTCCCTAATCCGGGATAAATTATATGAAAGTTTAATGTTTCCATTTGGACTGGTTTTATGTCAATGTTTTTGGCTTTGCCTTGTTGTGTCGAGATCCCTTGTATTAGTCGGTTGAAATGATACGTTGCAGTGGCAGGTGAGGCTGTCTACTGGTAGATAGTGTTATTACTTTATTGGGGTAAAGCTGAGAAGCATGCTTTGTCCTAGAGATGACGTCATGCCAAGAGCCAAGATGAAAAGAAGGTAACCTTTTGAAGTCTTAGGAAAATGACATTAGGTTTGGTTTATGTGTTCATTGAACACATTTTACCACCACAACACTCGGTTTGCGGCTGCAAACCACATTTAATTGTACAGCTGCTTAAGTGGTGACAATCTGACCTGTTATTTACCTGCCTTAACCTATGTAAACACCCGGGACGATCTACTTTCGGAAGAAATGCAATATCTTCTTTGTTTTAAAACATTTTCCCCGGAGTTTTTTTTTATAGCCAAAGGGAACAGGTGTGCTAGGAAATGCATGGTACCTCCCCCCTTTGCACCCTCCCCCTTTTTTTTGGTAGCCGAAAATACGTGGCTTTTTTGTATTTTTTATGAACTCTACATGTTTTTGCTGAAATTTCATCGTTTTGCTAATCATCAATAGTTTTTACTGATTCTTGACATGCAATGTATTAGTCTGTTGAAGTTTTGATCCCAGAGCTATTCTAAGGCCTCCAAAGTACTCCGAAGTTTGCGTCACATATCCAACATTCTAAACCCAATTTGATACACGATGAATCATCACAGAACATAGTCTACGCTACTCAGAAAGCCTCAATGCACTCCAAAAAAATTTATGGTACATGAATTGGGTGATCTAGGTCATCCAAACTACTCTGGAATTCATTTTCTTAAGATCTACAACATGCACCATCATTTGTGTTCACTCTGTTCAAGAAATTTAGTCACGTTGATGTCCATTAGACCTCGCAATTCAATATCGTGGTAGTTGGAGATTCCGTGAAATACAAATGGCCTCCAAAACACTTTGAAGTTTGGGTTACGATATCTACATCCTGTATCATGCTTAAATTGTAAAAAAAATATTCGTGGAATGTAGTTTATACTGCTGATGGAGCCTCATTGCACAACTATAATGCTTTTGGTACATTCATGGGTTATTCCAGGCTTTCCAAACTATTCTGGAATTAGGACCTTCAAGGTCTACAGGCTCTACTCTTGTTTCTGTTCACTCTATCGGCATAGTTCTTTCACGATTGTGTCTGTTGCACCTCATAGTATTACGAGTATCTCTATGTGTTGCTATTTGGGTGTCCCACTGGCATAAAAATATACCCAATGTATTTTGAAGAATGTGTCTCAATATCTGTAAATCTAAGGATATTTCATTGTAGCAAATGCTCGCGGAACATAATCTACGCTACTCTTAGAGCCTCACAGTGCAATTCTGATAGCTTAGCAACATCCACTTGGTGATCTAGGTCATCCAAACTATTTTGGAATTCAGACCTTCAAGATTCACAAGCTCTACTCTTGAATCTCTTTACTTTATCGGTGTAGCTCCTCCAAAAAATCCTTCAGGCATTCCTCCAAGACTTTTGCCAAGAATTCCTCGAAGAATCTTTCTAGGTCTTCCTCCAAGAATTCTACTAGAATTTCCTACAAGAATCCCTCCAGAAAATTTTCCAAGAATTCCACCAGAAATTCAAGAATCGCTCTAGATATTACTCTAAAAACTCTGCCAAGAAGTCCTCAAAGAATCCCTCTAGGTTTTTCTCCAGGAATTCCTCATAGACTTCTGCCAAGAAATTCTCCAAGCATTCCTCCAGGAATTCTTCCAAGCGTTTCTCCAGAAATTCTCCAAGAATTCCTCTATTATTTTTTCCAAGAAACTCTCAAGAAATTTGTCCAGAAATTCCTTAAAGCATTTCTCCTGGAACCTGCAGGAAATCGTCAAGATTTTTTTCCAAAAAATATTCCAGAGATTCATCCGAGATTACTTTCAGGCATTTCTACCGAAATTCCTCCAGGAATTCGTGAAGAAAATTTTCAAGGAATTTCAACAGAAATTACTTCAGGAAATCCTCCAGGAACTTCTTCAAGATTTCATCGAAGATTTTTTCCAGGAATTCCTCCAGGGATTTTTTAGGATTTTTTTCAAGAATTCCTCCAGAAATTCATCTTTGAAATACCCCCAGGCTTCTTCAGGAAACCTATATCAATTTCTCAAGAAAATACTACTGGGGTTACTCTAAGGATTCGTTCGAGAGTTCCTTCAGGGATTTCCTCGAAAGTTCCTGCCAAAAATCTTAAGGGATTGTGTCAAAAATTCCTCTCAAAATTATTCAAGGAACTCTTTTAGGAATTATTCGAGGAACTCTTCCAGAAACTCTTTCAGGAGTTCCTCAATATATTCTTCTTGGAATTCCACCAGAAAGTCCTCCAGAAATTCCTCTTATAATATCTTTAGAAATTCCCCCAATAATTCTCTCCCGAGAATTCTCCTCCCCCCCAAGGAATTTCTCCAAGAATTCATCCAGGAATTCCTCCAAGACATATACCTAGAATTTTTACAAGAATCTTTCCAGGAATTCCATAAAGTGGATCCGAATGACAATAGTTAAAAGATCCACTTTAATAAATAAATAATAATAAAAAATCCATAAACATCCTACAGGAAAATCTCCAAGAATTTCTCCAGGGGTCCCTCTATAACTTCTGCCAACAATCCCTTCAGGAATTTCTCCACAAATACCTCCAAGGATTTTTTCAAGAAATTTCTTCAAGAATTCATCCAAAAAATCTTCTACAAATTCTTTCATGAATGCCTCCAAGATTTTTCAGGAAACCTCCAGAAATTCCTCAAGAAAATACTCCTGGGACAACTCCAGGAATTCCTCCCAGAATTTCTTTAGGTAATTCTCCAGGAACTGCTCCGAGACTTCTTCCCAGTATTTCTCCAAGAATTCCATCAGGAGTTATTCCAAGAATTCCTCCAAGAATCCCATCAGGAATTTTTCCAAGAATTTCTCCAGTTATTCCTCCAAAACTTCTGCCAGGAATTTCTCCAAGAATCCGTTCAGGAATCTCTCCAGATTTTTTTTAAGAATTCCTACAGGAATTCCGATAAGAATTTCTCCAAGACCTGCTCCAATTATGCCGTCAAAAATTCCTCCGAGAATCCCCCAGGCATTTGGCCAGGGATTCCTTTATAAATTACACTAGGAATTCCAGGTTTTTTTTTCAAAAAACACCTTCAGGCTGCGCTCTCCAAACTCGGCTTTCGCGACGCCTCAATGTGTCGCAGGCTCGCTTTTTCAGCTCGTTTTAGCGAGCCCGCAAGAGGCTGGTGAGCCGCGAAAACAGAGTATGGGAAGTGGGGCCTTCAGGAATTATTCAGATATCCCTCCAGAATTGCCTACAGGATTCCCCCAGGAAATGCTTCAGGATTTTTTTTCAGGAAATAATCCAAGAATTCCTCCAACAATCCAGAATTCCTTCCAGATTTCATTCCAGAATTCCCTCCAATGAATTACTTCAGGAATACCTTCAAGACTTTTTTCAAGATTTGCACCAAGAATCCAGGAATTTCTCCAGAAGATTTCCCGTAGTAATTCCAAGTGATATCCGTAGAGTAATTCCTGGAGAAATTCCTGGAGGAATTCCTGAAGGAATTACTGAAGTACTTACTGGACGAATTTCTGGAATATATCCTGAAGCATATCCAGGAGAAATTTTTGGACGGATTCTTAGAGGAATTCTTAGCAGAAGTTTTGGAGGAATAACTGGAGAAATTCTTGAAGAAATTGCTGGAGGATTTTTTGGAGAAATTCCTGATGGGATTCTTAAAGGAATTCTTAACAGAATTCTTTGAGTATTTTCTGGAGAAATTCTTGGAGGAATTCTGAGAAGAAGTTTCGGAGCAGTTCCTGAAGAATTACCTGAAGGAGTTCTCGGAGGGATCCCAAAGGTTGTCCCAGGATTATTTTCTTGCGGAATTTCCAGAGGTTTCCTGGAGAATCTTAGAGGTATTTATGAAGGATTTTTTTATATGAATTCTTGAAGGAATTTCATGAAAATAACCTTGGAGATATTCCTGGCAAAATTCCTGAAGGGATTCTTGTCAGAAGTTTTAGAGAGACCCCTGGAGAAATTCTTGGGGAAGGTAGTGTAGGATTTTTTGGAGGAATTCCTGAGGGATTTTTAGGAAAATTCTAAGCATACCTAGATCACCAAGTGGATGCTATCAGAATTGCACTCTGAGGCTATAAGAGTAGCGTAGATTATGTTCCGCGAGCATTTTCTATAATAAAATATCCTTAGATTTACAGATATTGAGACCCATACTCGTAATACTATGAGGTGCAACAGACACAATCGTGAAAGAATTATGCCGGTAGAGTGAACAGAAACAAGAGTAGAGCCTGTAGACCTTAAAGGTCCTAATTCCAGAATAGTTTGGAAGGCCTGGAATATCCCATGAATGTACCAAAAGCACTATAGTTGTGCAATGAGGCTCCATCAGCAGCATAGACTACATTCCACGATTTTTTTTTTTTGTTTTAAAATTTAAGCATTATACAGGATGTAGATATCGTAACCCAAACTTCAAAGTGTTTTGGAGGTCATTTGTATTTTACGGAATGTCCAACTACCACAATATTGAATTGCTCGTAATAATGTGAGGTCTAATGGACATCAACGTGACTAAATCTCTTGAACAGAGTGAACACAAATGGTGGTAGACGGGGATGGGATCATTCATTTGCAAAGAGTTACATTCACTTGCTATTATCTCAGTTCAGAAGCATGCTATCAAAAAACAATGTATGGATGAATTTAACCTTGTAGCTTTATCTGAAAGTTTGCCGAATAATATTAGGGTCGCACGCATATACCAAAGTCGTGAGCGAGCTGTGAAAGCAACTCTCCACGCCGTGAATGTAAATTACATTCACGCCGTGGAGAGTTGCGTTTGCTGTTTTCTGTTGACTTAATCATTATTGCTACGCAAGTACATTGTTTTACAAAGTTTCAGGTGAAACAAAAATGAAAAAGTACATTGATTTTTGCTACGATGTTTCTGAAGCGAATTAACAGCAAGTGAATGTAAATGATTGCAAATAAATGATCCCATCGCTGGTGGTGGATGTTGTAGATCTTAAGAAAATGAATTCCAGAGTAGTTTGGATGACCTAGATCACCCAATTCATGTACCATAAATTTTCTATGAGTACTTTGAGGCTTTCTGAGTAGCGTGTTCTGTGATGATTCATCGTGTATTAAATTGGGTTTAGAATGTTGGATATGTGACGCAAACTTCGGAGTACTTTGGAGGCCTTAGAATAGCTCTGGGATCAAAACTTCAACAGACTAATACATTGCATGTCAAGAATCAGTAAAAACTATTGATGATTAGCAAAACGATGACATTTCAGCAAAACCATGTAGAGTTCATAAAAAAAATACAAAAAATCTAATTATTTTCGGCTACCAGCAAAAGGGGGAGGGTGCTAAGGGGGAAGGACCATGCATTTCTTAGCACAACTGTTCCCCTTGACTATAAAAAAAACTCCGGGGTAAAATGTTTTAAAACAAAGAAGATATTGCACGAAAGTAGATCGAAAGTAGATCGTCCCGGGGTTTACGGGTGAAATAAAGTCTGCTTATTAACCGTAGTATGCAGTTAGAACGGTCATTTTGTTTTTCTTTGTGGATGGACACAGATGCTTTGCAAAGATAAGTGATTTCCAGTTCTTGGTCACGGCACACGCAAATTTCTCAAGAAGTATAAATTTGAGAATGAAATGAAAATCTGGCGTTTGATTTAAATAGGTCATATCTCCATAATAATCACAGCAAACTTACCACCTATTCAAATCGAACGCCAGAAATGTGCCATGTTCTGCGCCTTACACTGAAATAAATTTTGTTGTAGTTTCTACCGAATCCATGGTAAAATTAAGAACTGCACCAACGATTTTCAACCGAATGCAAAATTCTGTTAATTGTACTAAAACATTGTCAATATCACCATGCGTGCCATACCGTTGACTGAAAACATTCTTGATGCTACTATTTTGGCATTGTAATTTCGCCCACGTCGACTTAAATGTTAGGCATCTCAGATAAACGTGGTCAAAATAACAATGTCATAATCAGTGCTGAAAAATTCATTTCGTCATATATAAGTTCAATCACATACAGCACGTTTTAGAAGCTGAATCTGAGAATATGATATATGAAAAACTTGTGCGGCTAGACCAGTTCTGCAAGAAAGTCACGGAAAAACCGCCATTTTACGAATATTTAAGGTAAATGTCACGGACTACCTTCGAAAAATGCCAATGATATTCACGATGAATATCATTCGGTATTTTTCAAAGGTAGTCCGTGACATTTACCTTAAATATTTAAAAAAATAAAAAAAAAAATGAAATTTTCAGCACTGGTCATAATAGTAGCATCAAGAATGTTTTCAGTCAACGGTATGGCACGCATGGTGATACAGGTCGGACTCGATTATCCGGGTGACTCCAAAATTATTTCACCCCGGATAATCGAATCACCCGGATATTCTAGCCATGCTTCTTTTCTTTTATTTTTGATGTTCTTCAATCAAAAACTGTTCGTTAAACATAGAAGCTATCATACATGACGTTGAAGTGCCTGAACTTAACGTCAGGTATTATTATAACCATGTTTTTTGAAAATGAAATTTTGGCTGAAAAATGTGAAAAAATAAAAACAATTTTCAAACAGGTTAAATCCAATTTTCAGGTGTTGTATTTGATGTTTATCTCATTTTTTCACATATTATAATCTTGAATCTTGTAAACAAAGCATAAAAAAAACTTTTCCCCGGATAATCGAGCCAATTTTGCCGGATAATCGAGCCCCGGATAATCGGGCCCCCGGTTAATTGAACCCCCGGATAATCGCGTCCGACCTGTATTGACAATGTTTTAGTACAATTAACAGAATTTTGCATTCGGTTGAAAATCGTTGGCGCAGTTCTTAATTTTACCATGGATTCGGTAGTAACTTCAACAAAATTTATTTCAGTGTACGGAGCACTGATTACAAGATAGTTGTGTTGCAAAACTCAGTGGTTCTTAATCTGGGATCACGGACCACGGGAACTTCTCAAGAACCGCAAGTCATCATGAATGATCAATATAACTAACCCAAAATCTAAACTTTTTCATGAATGATCTTCAGCAGCGTTGCAGTGTTTACCGACACGAAGTAACCGCTCGAAAATCACAATGCAAGGCCTAAAAATCTTTAAACTCGTGGTGCACGATCTTTATCCTATTCCGTTCAAGTTGGGACAAACTTATGTCGCATTGGGTGGATTGTCGCAACAAATGCAGGTTGCGACATTATCATCACTGTTACGCGATGGTTGAATTTTGATTCAGTGTTACCAACCAATTAATAAAATGTGCAATATCATTCAATGGAAGGACAATTTGCATTTCATTGTGAGAATGTATATTTTAATGATAGAATTTCATGGAAATACTTGTATACTACTAATTCGCATTAAAAGTGAAATCAGAAACTGATGGCAGCCGAGCGACATATCCATCATGGCGTTCCCCAAGTGCCACTGAATGAGAGTAGCAGCTTGGTTTGAAAGACGAGAATACGGTACAGAATTTCCTCCTCCCTACCAACTTGAATGAGTTGGTTTACACTTCACCACGTTAGAAAATGTGGGGAATTTCTTTATTGCATAAACAATCGTTCCCAAGTTCGCCGAGGCTAAGGGTTTGCGACTCGCTCTATACAGGAGTGGATTTGCAATTTTCCTTTCGACGGTGTTTTGTCTTTTCCTCAAATTCTGCCGTCTGCTCGACTGGCTCAATGGTGCCTCTGGTTTTGTATTCCTGGATGGCCTAGCCCCATGGCCATTCTCAGCTGGCACTCTGTACAATGTGGATACAATTTAAGCCGAAGAATCGGAGAAGAGATTTCTTTTTTACATCATGAAGGTAATCAAATTTTATGGGTCTGGAGATTTGAGAATGTGGCGTGGAGCAGTTGAAACTGGACACCTGCGTTTTAGCTGTAATTAAAAGTAAGAGCTCAACGAGCAGTCGCCGTCGTCTGGTTGGGGTGATGAGAGAATTATTTGCCTATGATTTTGACCAATCCTTTTCGTTTTCAATAGTAAATAACAAATTTATTCTAAAATTAAATAATTAATTAATTAATTTACAATCCGGTTAATGTGTAAAGCGAACGATGATTCTGTTACTCTATTTGAATAGCTAACTTCTAAAAACACATGAAACGTTTGAAACTTTATGGAAAAGCAAACAACTGGATGACAAATCAAGGAATTAATCCTTAATATCATTGTACTTCGATATGCCCTTCGTTAGGTGGTAATATGAGGCAAAATAACAAAAAGGAATACCAAAATTTTGTATGCATAACAAAACAAGTCTTGTTATTTCAATAATAATTGTAATTATAAATTTTGACACCATCTAAAGCTTTGATCATTTCCAAACAGCAGTTTTGCACACCGTTCATGCTTTGATAAGTCAAAATCAGCTTCCCGGGAAAGCTCTTTTTCGTCCATGATCTTCCATAGCTCAGTGCGGTCGATTTCGTCGCATGTGGTTCCGGGTCATTTGGTCGAACGCCACTTGAACTTAAGGCGAAACTGGAAGCATTTTCTCATTTTTTCGGTTTTTGATTTTTTATTAAATAACGAAGCAATATTTTCAAAATCGGTTTTCGTGCACATGAAGAGTATAGATCAAGGTATCTTCTGAATTTTTTTGAGGTGGAAAATGTTTTCCATTTTTGCAGAAACCATTTTTTTGTGAAATTTTGTTCAAAAATGGTTTCTGCAAAAACGAAAAACATTTTCCACCTCAAAAAAATTCAGAAGATACCTTGATCTATACTCTACATGTGCACGAAAACCGATTTTGAAAATATTGCTTCGTTATTTAATAAAAAATCAAAAACCAAAAAGTGAGGAAATGCTTCCAGTTTCGCCAAGTGACCAAGCCACTGTTTTCCGTATATCAGTACAACTCGAAAAAAAACGTGATTCTAAGAAGAAAACATCTTTGGTCTAATATTGACAATTTCAACGCCAGAATAGCCTATGATTACACACCTAGAAAATATCATGTAATTTTAAGCGTCCTGAACCTGACATATACGAGCATCTCCAAAAACACAAATTTAGAGGTTAAAACATGGAAATTTACGTCTTTCAAGACACCCCAAAATAAAACTTTTTTTTTTTTAGCGTCTAGCAATTGCTAAAACCGATTTGACAGATAAAACATAGAAAAGTAAAATGACGCCATGCATGGATTCGAACACCGGATCTCCTGATCGTGAGCCACATCTCTTACCTCTCGGCTATTTCACCGAGTTAGAAGGTGGCTGATGAACGTGATACTGCTTCTACGTTTCTGGTGAAACGAATTTGTTGACATCTAACGCAACCAACCAGCACTTACATGATGCGCGTAAAATTGAGTCCAAATTATGATTCAGTCTTGAAAACGTTTACGTTCTTTGGTGATTCCGTTTCGTGCAAATTTCAGAATTTCTAAGTGTGTAAATAAGGAAATATTTCCGATAATTGAGTTCCCTCGCAAACGGCATTCAGGATGGCGGTGCTACAAAGAAGTAGTCACCTAGCCATCAGTGAAAAGTGATAGCTCGGGTTCGTCGGATCGCGCGTCATCGTGTGGTCGTGGTGGGCTTTTTTATCTTGTGAGATTGTTCCTTGCTGCTTCTTTGTTAATTTCTTTCTGGATGTCTCTCTTTTCATTATTTTATTTATTCATTATGTGTATATGTATCTTTTGAACATTTTGATCAAATTTGTATAGTTCGTCACCATGAGTGTCGACTTGTTTCTTGTTGTCAATGTCGAAAGTTGCATCTTGAAAATTATCTCTTTCACTTTGTCTATCATGTATCTATTTGTGTATATTTCTCATATGTGTCCGTCGTGGTTCGTCGTTGCATCGCGTCGTCGTTCTGTGTGCGTGCTTCTAGAGGAAAAAAATAGTTCTCGTGCGAGTCGGTTGTGTGATGCCAGCAGCGGATGACATTTCAGTCCGTCTTGGTTCGTCGTTGCATCGCGTCGTCGTCCTGTGTGCGTGCTTATCTTCGTACGGGGCGGTTTAGTTTGTTTTTGGATGCAAAGTGAAAGTGCCGCTTTTTTCATTCGGATCGGCCGCGTCGTCGTCGACAATTTGAATGTGCACTTCGTCGTACCCGTGTGTTGTTGTAGCGGTTCAGTGTGATTTCGAGGCCAGTTAGTGGAAGATGCTGCAGCACATATGCACTGGACACTTCAAAGGATGTTTATTGGTGAGCTCGTTCCATTTTATCATAATAATTAATGCTAAAGGATGTATAAAATTCTGCTCTGGTTTTTGTGTATTTATCTAACAAATATTGAAAAGTTCGTCACGTCATGTGTCGGCGCTAGTTCCAAATGCACATTTAGTAGATAATACATATTTTTCTTTCATTTTTTGCATGTACACAAAAATTTGAATGGTTCGTCATCTTCGGTGTCGACATTTGTAATATTTTAGTCCAAATGAATAAATGTTTTGACTTAAATAAAGGTTGCATGAATTTCTGGAAAAAAGAGAGGGTCGGTAAAAAATAGACGGTGAACCATGCGGTAAGATGTTTCTGATTTATTTATAACGTGTTATTTTGTTAATACTTGTGAATTGATCGCGTTTAGCATTGTCTCGCGCGGAAACGCAAACTACAGATGCGTCGGTGTTTAGCATTGTATTCTCCTTAGTTGCGAATGAATAACTTATGTAGGGTGAGTTTTGAGGCACAATAGATCGCGTTCGTCGTCCACGGTTTAGAAGGGTATTTCTTCTTGAGCGCATTATTAATCGCGAATCAAAACATGACATTCGTTTACCACGATGAAATCCTCAACATATCTCCATTTCCCCTGTCCAAACTCCTAGTGATTTCTCGTAGTAACGCAGAGAATTCCTCGGTTATTGGCCTAAGCGAGAATCACGTCATCACTTCCTTCCCTATCCTCAATTGACCTGCATTCGGACGCGGCCGGCGCTGGTATTGCTTATTGAAAAGTATTGGGATTCCAGCATTTACACAATGAAGAGAAAGCTAATCCCAAGCACCATCTGTTGGTTCATTATGTAAATGCAGTTGTCCTTGCAATAACAGAGGAGCAACCGCGGGCGGTCAATCATGCTCATGCTCATGCTCAAATATTTCCGATAATTATATTGACAGTTAGAATGTCAAAAACATCCTTTGGAATCTTTTGATCTTAATTTAGCAATACAGTGACCCCACAATTTATGAATCGGCAAAAATGCCCACAGTTTATGGATCACTCATTTGATCAACGTGGTGATTCATAAATAGTGTACAAAATTAAGGTGATCCATCGGTGTGGGGTCACTGTACATACGACATTCGGTTGAACGACATTCGGCCAAATTGGTGGTGTCCGACAATTGCCGACGTATGCCGCTTTGAAGTCGATGAACAGGTGATGCTTTGGGACCTGGTATTCATGGCATTTATGGTGGATTTTCCGTACGGTGAAGATCTATTTTGTTGCCGACCGGCTTCCCATGAACTTATTAGTTTTAGGTGACATACGACGGAAGATGATCTGGGATAGCACTTTATAAAGTGCCTTTATAGGCAGCATTCAAAACGGTGATCGCTCTGGACTATTTACATTCCAAATGGTCACCTTTCTTGTGAATGGGGCAGATTACTCCTTCCTTCTGCTCCTCCGGTAGCTGTTTGATTTCACAGATCAGCTGCGATACCTATGCGATGCTTATCAGCTGCTTTGTTGGTTTTAAGCTGGTGAATGGCATCTTTAATTTCCCTCAACGTGGGAGTTGGCTTATTTCCGTCCTCTGCTGCATTTGCATAGTCATTTTTCCTGATGTGGTTTCCCGTGCCTTCATCCTCCACGCCATTCAGGTGCTCGTTGAAGTGCTGCTTCCACCTTTCGATTCCCTCTCGTCTGTCCGTCAATAAGCCTCCGTCTTCATGAGCTTCTGGTAGAACTTCCGTGTGTCATGGGAATGGCACAGCAGTTTCATTTCTTCGTAATCCGCTTCTTCCAAGCGGCTCTTTACCCCCGAAAGACACAGGTCTACTGTTTCCACTTCTGTTAATAGCGTTCCACGTTTTTCCGAGTTCCTTGCTACAGCATTACAGTGCTGCTTTCTTCTCCTCCAAAACTGCTCTGCACTCCTCGTCGAATCATTCGTTTCGTTGACTACTTTCCACGTACTCGAAGGCTGCGTTGTTGATGGCTGGTTTTATCGTTCTCCAGCAGTCCTCTAGGGGTCCATATAGCCGAGGCGGTAAACGCACGGGTATTCAGCATGATCATGCTGAGGGTGACGGGTTCGATTCCCGGTCGGTCCAGGATCTTTTCGTAAAGGAAATTTCTTTGACTTCCTTGGGCATAGAGTATCTTCGTGCCTGCCACACGATATACACATGCAAAATGGTCATAGGCAGAGGAAGCTCTCAGTTAATAACTGTGGAAGTGCTCATAGAACACTAAGCTGAGAAGCAGGCTTTGTCGCAGTGAGGACGTTACGCCAAGAAGAGAGAGAGAGAGCAGTGCTCTAGAGGGGCCACATCGAGCTCGCTCTCTTCTGGCAACAACGCGGACTCGAGCTTCTGCGCGTATGCCAAGGCAACATCCGATTGCTTCAGTCGCTCTATCTTGTACTGTGGCAGTCGCCGGTACCTTACTTACTTACCTTACCGGTCAGACTAAGGCCTGAGTGACCTCTGCAATACATAGTAGACGTTTCCATTTTACTCGGTCGGATGACTCTCGAAAACCAATTTGGTAGGGTTGCTATCCGTGACCCGCCCACCGTAGCCTCCCGATTTTCGCGGTGTGAACGATGGTTGGTTCTCTCAGCAGCTGATGTAGCTCGTGGTTCATTCACCTTCTCCAATTTCCGTCTTCCATCTGCACTCCGCCATAGATGGTACGCAGCATCTTCCGTTCGAAAACTCCAAACGTAGAGTCCATGTTTCGTGCCCATACAGGTTTACCAGTCTAATCAGCGTTTTGTAGATAGTTAACTTCGTGTGATGGCGAACTTTGTTCGATCGTAGAGTCTACGGAGTCCAAAGTAAGCTTGATTTCTTGCCACAATGCGTCTCTGAATTTCTCTGTTGGTGGCCTTGTCGGCGGTCACCAGTGAGCCCAAGTACACGGATTCTTCAACCGCCACGATTTCATCACCACATATTCAATCACTACAAATTCGAGGTGGCGGGCGCGGTGATTCTTCCCTGGAGCCCATTGCCATCATGTACTTAGTCTTCGACGCATTAATGGCTAATCCGATTCGCCTGGCTTCATTTTTTGGATGTACGTTTCCGCCATCGTCTCAAATTTCCGAGCAATAATATCAATATCATCAGCGAAACCAAGCAGCTGAACGGACTTCGTTCCACTCGTGTTTATCCCGCTCTCCTTATTACACCCTCTAAAGTAATGTTGTACAGCAAGCACGAAAGACCATCACATTGCTGTAACCCTCTGCGGTATTCGAAGGGACTCGAGAGTGCCCCTGATACTCGAACTACGCACATCACTCGATCCATCGTCGCCCATTGGCCAATCCTATTGGTTTATCTGGGAATCCTTATTCGTGCATGCCTTAGCTGGTCTCGATCGATTGTATCATACGCTGTTTTAAAATCGATGAACAACTGATGTGTGGGCACGTTGTATTCGCGGCATTTCTGCAATACCTGGCGGATGGCGAACATGTGGCCCAACCATCGTATGTTTCCTCTAACTGTAGAACGATTTTTTCTCGTCATCATGTCTCCCTTCGTGTGGGCAGTGCATCAGGTTTCTTTCCACCAAACATAGTATTCAAGGTATACTTTCATACGCAGAAGGTTTCAAAACATTCTATCGGTGAAAAATTTTCCATACATTTTGTATGGGAGATAAATTGGCCGATAACGATAATTTCATGCAAATTTGTATGAAAAACAGCTAAAAAGATGAAAAAATCAAAATTTCCCCGATGAAATATTTTAAAAGTTTCTGCGTATGATAACATACCATGAGTTCTGATATTCTGTGGAAAGAAACCAATTCTATAATCTGCTGGTTCAGACATAGCGTGTGATAAGGTAGTAGTTGAAGAAATGGCCCTTAACTCTCAACATGCACATCCTTGCGTTGATCGGCTGCCACTCGTTCGCACGTTGTCACATCTTGCCCAACACTATAAATCATGTTCATTAGTGGTGCCACAGCTTTGGTAGAAGGTAGCCGCTGATGCTCGCTTTTTCACACTTTCTGTCCAGTCCAACAAAGTTCCTGGAACGCCACGATGTAGAAGTTGCGGGGATGTAATTCGTCGTAGATTATCCTGTCACATCCTGCGAAACCTGTGATTTGCAATTCCATGTTTTCCTATCGTAGTCTCTTTTTTGTCGCGTGGGTCTTTGCCGAGTCAAGGGATTTTTCTCACAAGATCACTTTTTTAAAAAAAGAACAAACTTTCGATACAAAATTAAGTGTCTATTGATTAATAACCTTACTTGTACACCTCACTAGCAGAAAAAAAGACCGAGCCACGCTGCTGGCTCGCTTTTATTAATGTTTAGTACACACCTTGTACATTCCTATGCCTAACACCTGATTGGTGCACCATGATACCGCCGCGATATATTTTATTGAAATTGGTTATGCTGTTTGATACTTTTTAAAATTTATTTTTTTCCAGTTTTCAAGAACTGCGTCCGTTAGGTCGATTCCTGTCCAAGATTTTCAAAATTCCTTCGTCGTAGACATATTACCTTGGTTCATCCCTTGACAAATCCGCATCAAGATCATGGCTCGATTATGGATACTCTTCCGGAGGAGCCTTTAGTTTTAAGCTTATATTATAACGATTTTTTGAAAAGATAAAAAGGTTTTGTGCCTTTTTGAGAAAGATTTCGTAGATGAGGAAATCACTCAAAGAGCCTTTTCCCTCTTTCAAAATTTGTAGTTCAAAATAAATGACACTAACAGTTGAAATAGTCTACATTTATTTAACTTGTTTTTTTTATTCAGAATTACTACTTGGATGAGCTAAAAATAATATCGAAAGGTTGTATGAGATTTGTGAATATTTTCTTTGAAAATTACTATTAAAATAGCTTCAGATATCAAAGTGCCTTATCAGACCCGATTGTTAAGTCAATTTTGGTCTATTCTGGACATAATGAACCATAGAAATTTTGACAGCACGGCTGCCAAAAAGTGCCTACTCAAAAAATATTCAATGGTGAGTTTTTAACTCATCTAAAAATTCAAAAAGCGATATTTTTTGTCGGGTATTCAATGTAAAGTCAACCACAGTGTTAGAAATGTTGACTATTTCAACAAGAATACTATTTTGATTAACAAATATTAATGTCGAAAAGTTTTCGTGAGTTTTCAGTTTGTATAATCTTTTTTTTTTTAATTTTTATTTTTGTGTATTTTAACTTAAATGCTAATTCTACACTCAGTTTGTATTCAATGATTTGTATGAAATTTGTGAATATTTTCTTTGAAAAATGACTATTAAAATAGCATCAGAAATCAAAGTTCCTTATCAGACCCGATTGTTAAGTCACTTTTGGTCTATTTTGGACATGATAAAGTATTGAAATTTTGATAGCACGGCTGCCAAAAAGTGCCAATTCAAAAAATATTCAATGGTGAAAATAGCGAAAAATTTTCAAAAAAAAAAATGGTTTACTGGAGCAATTTTCAATTTTACAGAGTTGGTGTCTTCAGCAAGATAGTGTATTCCAGTAGTACCTACAAACTTGTAGAACATATCACGTTGAAATTTTACGATATAATCATGGAAAAGTTCAAAAAACTGATTTTGAGGTTGTTTTTAAACTTTCATATTTTCTCCCTAAAAATGAAGTCCAAGCTATATGGTGTCTTCAGCAAAGTTACTTGAAATTACTTGTTCTATAACTTTGCTGAAGACATCTACCCTTTAAAAAAATATTTTGAAAACATATTTTTTGCTCGGGTTCACCCTACAGTTTTACCATACAGTGAATATGCATAAAAATAGAGAAGATTTTTCTGAACATATCTTCCAAAGACACCTATGTGCTAAAATGTCATCTAACGGCTCTTAGAGGTTTTGATCGTCTTTTTTCAGAATGATCCCACTGTGCGCCGTGTTGCGCGCCAATCGTTCTTATGGGCCAATCCACCTACCAGAATTTCCTGACTACTTCCCGTCTACTGGAAAGCCGTCCTTGGCTTTCGCGATCTTCGGCAGCTATGGTCCAGATGTCTGTCGGTGTGCAGGATCTTCACTGTTGCGGGATTAACCTTGGTTTCTTAGGCTCAGGAGCGGTGGCGACCTGTTCGTGTTGTGTTCGTTCATGATGCGCCATGCTCTCACTCAGTATTGGGTTGTTGGCGTTCTTCTGGCTATTTTGCATCGCAGGCATTCGGGTGAGCGAATGAGTTTTCCCATGCTTGCCTATATGGATGACGTCATAACGGGAGCTGATACGGTTCAAGTAGCTTGCGAACTTCATGTACAACTGGAGGAAGTGACTACGAAGGGAGGATTTAGACTCAGGAAATGGGCGGTTTTGGAAGGAATTTTAGAGGATAATTTGGCTATTCGTTTATCGGAAGGCATCAACTTGGATCCGGATTCGACCGTTAAAACTCTTGGTTTGACGTGGATGCCGAACACGGATCAACTTCGGTTTAACTTCGATTTTCCATCGTGTCCATCTTTTCAACAACTATCCAAGCGGCAAGTTTTATCGATGATTGCAACTCTCTTTGATCCGTTGGGACTCCTGGGTACAGTCATTACCACGACAAAGACAATCATGCAGTATATGTGGAAATTCAGGAACGAAAAGGATCAGGCGTTGGCTGGGACCAGCCCTTACCATCAACGGTGGGTGAGATGTGGAAGGCTTTTATTATGACCAACTTCTCCTGCTGAACGATGTTCGTATCGATCGTTGTGTGGTCATTCCGATGGTGACGAAGATCGAATTCCATTGTTTCTCCGATGCATCAACGAAGGCGTATGGTGGGTGTGTCTACATTAGAAGTCAAGACGGATATGGAAGGATAAAGGTTCGGTTGCTGTCTTCAAAATCGAAAGTTGCACCCTTGAAGACGCAGTCGATTCCGAGGCTGGAATTAAGCGGCGCGCTCTTAACGGCACAGCTTTATGAAAAGGTTCGCGAACCTGTCAAAATCCCACTTAAGGCCTTCTTCTGGGTTCACTCAACTTGCGATGGATTCAATCGTCACTGGACTGGACTGGAATACTTTCGTGGCCAACCGAGTAGCAAAAATTCAGGGTATCACCGAATGTTCCCAATGCCATGTTTCAGGCAAGGAAAACCCAGCCGATTTAATATCCAGAGGGATTTCTCCAGGAGATATTGTTGAAAACCTCTTCTGGTGGGAAGGAATGGTTAAAGCTGAATCGCAAATACTGGCCGCATACAACAGCAGAGCTGGTTCCGGAGGAGGTGAATCAGGAGCGACGACGGGCTACCCGATCAGAAAGGCATAACAAAAATGTAACAAAATTATATCAACGGTTGATATATATATCAACGTTTGTTATATTTAGATATATTTGACAGAATTGATCCGAAAACCTGATATAATTATATCCAGTGTCGTAAAAATTCAGCAAAATGAACTTCTTCAAAGTGAAATTTGAAAGCATTTACATTCAGTGTACTTCATAACGCATGAAGATGAAAATTGACAGGAAAACATTACATTCATTTATAAGGTGTATTCACTCTCAATGAATTCACAAGATATTGATCTTCTACCCGTGTGTGTTCAGTGTCAGAAACACAAACATTACATTCATTATAAAAATCATTTTTCGTAGCAGGAACTGACTTTGAACTTCAGTAGGATCAGTGAATTTTGTGACTTTTTCTCGTTCTACGTTCTACTTCGATTCACATTATTTCCGCACAAAACTAAATACCGCAGCACCGGTGGTATTCAAATCAGTGGCACCATGACCAACATTGTCATCTAACAGGGAAATAGTCAGGAGGCCTCTGGAGGCGTTCCACTTCAAAGTCACAGGTTCATGTTGTGGAATGGTTTCTTTTGGTTCACATCCAGAAAATTCGTTTTATTCCGGCCATCATGACCTCGTTCAGAAGATCCCAGGCAGCTGCTTTCGATTCTGAAATGCCCGCAATACTACATCCATCAACATCCTCTTCCATTGGAAAGAATCTACCTCGATAGGATTTACTTTCAGCAGCGAAGGAACAACGACAATAAAGTATCTTCTTCCATCGATGGATCTCCGATGGCACCGAGTCAAAACAGTGGTATTTAATAGTGCAACTGGTATACGGTATCGACCGAGGTATCGACGATAGGATGATTCGGTCGCGCAGACCAAACGACACAGGCTGTCGAAACTCGAGCTATCCTTGTTTGGAATTAATAAAGCTAAACGTGTTGTTTGGAATTGTTACTATCTAAGAATACAAATGAATTTCCCCAATTCTTACCATATGCGGAAGGTGTACGAAGATTTCCATATAGGAGAGCAACTTTGTTCTATTCGTCATGGGTTTCAGATAATTTGACTGACAAAAACCCTCGTGATAGATAGCATAGAACTACGGAACAAAAAATACTAAGTAAGGTCCAGTAGGTAATTAGCATGAATGATATTGTGGGTATTACGAAAAAAGTTGATCTTTTTTTTTACTACACAATACGAGACCATTGAGACAGGGTGCCTTATTTTGGGCACTTTTTCATTATAACTGCCGAGTTTGAACCAACTAAATTATGGTACATGACTATACTACCCCCATTGGCACAACAGTCCCATGTGAATAGGAAATCCAGTAAACATGGGACTGTTATGCGAATAGGGACAGTATATACTATTCGTATTCTACCACGTACAAAAAACCAGGTCAACCAGCTCAAAATTGACTGAGCTCTGGCAGAGAACAGCGAAAAGTTGGACCTGCTCAAACGGTACCGAACTCTATGAATGAACATAATAGAAATTTTCTTTAACTCCTTGTGTATAGAGTATAGCCACTGAAAGAGAAAGCTCTTCAAGTTGTGTAAGTGCTCATAGAACACTAAAAAGGCTTTGTCACTGTTGAATGGTGCATGATTCCACACGGAACCGACAAACTACCCAAAATTGAATTCTTTTGACGCAATTCCATAGTTCGGCCCAATAAGCCAAAATTTGAGTAAATCGATTAAACTCACGCTAGGTAGATTGCCTTTACCCCCAGCTAAAAAAATATACTCAAGAGTAGGTAAATTCAACCCAAGACACCCCCCCCCCCCTCATTCAACTAAAGTTTGAGTAAACCGACATTTGACTTATTGGGGTCAAGGATCCCCTTTGGGTAGATGCATCTTTGTTTGTTTTTGACAACATCGGTGAGCCAGAGAGGGAAAACAACCTAATTGCGGGTAACGAGTTTATTCGATATACTCAATTTTGAGTAAAATCGACCCAAATATTAGGTAGTTTGGATTTTCCGTGCATGCACTGTCGATCTCAACACACTAGCTCAAGCGTAATACCACCTGCACACTGCCGGTGGAAGCATAATTGTCCCATGTGCATTTTTGGCAATATTGAGATTTTGCAGCCCACACTCAGCCAAATAACCTTAAGATTTTCATAAGGCCCAACTTATGAAATGGCCTTTAAATCATTCATAATGATTCGGGTGAATTTCATAAGGTCACTCTATGACGTAAAATCGTTTCACAGCTTGGCTTTTATTCATGTTTAGCAACATACTATTCTCAAGCGTCGGTAGCCGTGTGGATAAAACACGGGCTCGGTGATGCCGACGTTCATGGATCGAATCCAGTCTGCTTCATTTTGAGATTTTTTTGTTCTTTTCATAAGTCTATCTTATGAAATTTGTCATAGCAAGCACGATCAATTTTCATGAGGTATTCTTATGCCATCCATAAGAATTAGTTATAGCAAATTTTCATAAGGTATTTCGATGAATTTCGCTAGTTTTTTTCGCTGAGTGCATGACCATGTATCATGGTGTACTATCATATAGGGAAATAAAAATAGGTAGTTTGTTCCGAAAATTGTTGAAAAAATGAAACGCCGGTTTGTCACATTCTAAAAAGTGGACGCATAAGCGTCACGTTTCATTGGAGATCCTATGGAACTTTAAAATCGCTATGAAACAAAAATTAGTGCTCAAATTCAAAATCGGTTAATGTTAGAAAACGATTCGGCACTTATACTTTATAGATCAGACAATTTACTTTTGCTAGCTTTGGACGTGATTTTCTCGATTGTCTGGTTTTGCACATGGGACATTTATGCGTCCACGAGCAGCACACCACTCAAATGATTTATCATTTCATTATCATTATTATATTACAACATTGATGATATTGATATTCGCGTTTAGCAAACCATACATGCATAATAGTCCATTTTACGACTCGGTTTTATGAATGAATTTTGACAGGAGGTAGCGTCCAATAACCCGTGAATCAATATCATCATCAACATTTTTGTCACTTCGAAAAATGGCTCATCGGCCTTTCCAGCTGACTAGAAATTAACTCTTTCCTGCCCATTATCCAATGAAGTATAAGAAGTAGAAGTAGATTTTGAAATGTGTATATACAATTTGAATAAAAGAATGTATTTATTTAAAAGGTTAGATAAAATATATGTGATATTTAGTACATATGTCAGTCAAGCAGTAACAGAACCAAATCATTTTTTTCCTTGCCGGGATGTTGCACAGAATCATTTTTTAGTCATTTATTTGGCTGAATTTCAATAATTCATGAAACAGATTAATCAATAATTGTAAACGGCCTTGTGAATAAACTTTTCCAAACTTGAACTCGTTTTTATTAAATAAAATTATTATTTATTTTTTTTTTTGTGAAAATTTTAATGGCACGAAAGGGTTGCTCATATGCACATCGTAGAGATACCGTCGTTCGGGGTGACATTGGGCTTAGACGGTCACATTGGTCCATAGATCCCACGGATTCAATTCGACGATGGGTGCAAATTATCTTAGAATTATGTACTCTAGTAGTTTAGCACACAATATGCATTTCCGACGTATTCTAAATGTGTGGAAGAGTAGCCCAACGTCACCTCGCCTTGGTCCAATGACACTCCGAAGGACAGTACACATAATTACATAATAAACAAAAACACAGGCGGTGAAGAGCTTTATTCTTAACGGTTATCAAATGGATTACATCTTCTGAGTTAACGGTGAGTATTTATCATACAACAACGCATGACGGACTTGTAATGATGTTATGTTCTTTCAAAGGCAGTTTCTAAACATCTTCGACAATCTGTTCCGCCGATGTGGACAGGCACCGCTACGACGCGCTGGTAAATTCCTTCCACTCATACGATGGCATAATTTGCTCGAATATGTCGCGATTCAATTTGATCAGCAGAATATCTTCTAATACCTCCGATCCAAGGCCCGCTCGATGAGGTGAGAGTACCAACGCCAGGCCAGAAAATGCACGCTCCACGGAGACCTGATTGGAAGGAGCAGCCAAAACGACCATTGCCACTGCAAACAACTCAGGATGGGTCTTCTGACGTCGCATCCAGTACTCCCAAACATTGTGGCTGAATCCCTGGCGAGGTTCCCCATCAAGAGCTTTTACTTGCTGAATGAACGTGGTTGTGTCGCTGGTGGTGGAGTCGTCCAACGAACCTCCAAGCATTTCAGTGAGGAAATCGTCAAACTGACTGTGCTGAGAGGTTCCGCTTTGCTCGGCATCGTCAGTTCCATTCATGGGCTTCAACTTTTGAATCCGCTCATAGGTATCAATGATGTATCCCTGTTCAATGAAAATAAAGCGAATATGTATTCTACGTATTTTAAAACATGCAATATGGTATGAGTTGAGTAGTACTCACTGAGTACCCTACGCAATACAATGCCCCTATATTCATTAAAGAAAACAGAAGATTTTTTCCTGCTCACTAACAAAAATAAAAAAGGGATCATTCATAAAAGACGTATGAGAGAGTGAGTCTTTGATCTTGCTACAAATCATGTACTAGGTATAGGAAAATAGGCTACGAGGTTAGAGGGGGGCTTGTGACAAAAATCAACCGAAAAAAACTACGTCATTAATGGATGCTCCCTAGGTTATAAGCAAAATCAAAGTGCTAAACACCTCTGATGAAAATTGGAGTAATGTGCTTAAGATGGAAATTGCTACTACATCTATACAATTACCTGTATCGCAAGTTTTTCTTCGACTTTGAAGAATTTAGAATTCAGAAAGTTGAACCGTGGGTCGAGATACAGAGCCATTTGAAATGCACGAGATGTTTTAAGTGCCTCCAGGCGTCGTGTTAGGGACTTGATCAGTTGTGGCGCAAAGGGATTCGATGGGAAATTACTCAATTCGCTTATAGCCTTAAGCCAGTACAGGTAGAAATCGGGTAAAGAAACGTGTTTTTCCTGAAGCTTTTTCGTGCATACGTACAATGGCTTGAAGGCTTGTACATAATGTTCAATGAAGATCCAGTTATCGTTTGTCAGCCCTGTGAAATATGTTTGATAAATTTTAATCATTAATGAATTTTATTGAAATTTACTAACAACCGAATAATTGACCTTATTTGCAAATGTGAACCACAGATAAATAGACGTCACACTGTACGCTCCATCGTTCACTTTCGTAATGTTTGATGCAAATACATATGTATTATCAATCATGAGAATGATGCTCGATTACGTCGAGGTGAAGTTGAAAAATGATAACTTACCTAGTTCAGGAAAGTCCTCAGCCAACTTCTCAAAGAAATCTCTTTGGACGTGGAAGCTGTGGATCAGATCGTAAATGCCGCCCCATCTTGTCTGGTTAAAAACCGGAGGAACACTTGCGTTATGGCAGTCGAAGTGGGTCTTATATTTGATGCCTCTACATTTTTTCGCAATAGCTGTTATCTCCTTGACACTGTCATCAGATTTATTAATCACATCCAAGACAGCCAGTTGGAGTGTGTGGGCGGAGCATCTGATCAAATTCAGCTGTTCTTGAAACTCTGCGGACAGGGCATCTATAACCATTTGGCTGTGGTTGTCGTCATCTTCGGTGGGGTCTGTATAAAGTTCCTCGTACTGCTGAAGCATCGTTTGGTCTAGAACCATCTTGAGCTGTTTTACAGCCGCCAGCATATTTGCCCCGTTGTCCACAGTTATTGAAAAAAATTGTTCAATGGATACGTCGTATGATCCCAGAACTTCCAATATCTTTGCCTTGAGAAACCCTGCTGTCTGGCGTTCCTTTATCTCGATCATTCCTGCATTTTTGTAAAGTATTTGTTAGATGCATAACACTCGCGGGAGGGAGGATTATGGCTGGTTTTAGAGAAAGAAAGAGTAATTTGACCCTTTGGAGCCGAAGGGATCAATATGACCCCGGCGATGAAACCGAGCATAGGAAACGTGTTCGAGGCCAGCGAGAGAGCGGCAGCGAAGGCAAAAAATCCGGCTCCAAAGGGTTAAAAAGGATTTATGACGGATTTGGACGTTGAAAAACAGTTTAAAGTGACTGACAGTTACAAGGAGATGGTAGGGTGTTGTGATTCAGAGATATTTATGAAAATTTAGGGAAGCTCAAGTGTAAAAGGAAACTGTATGAGTCTTGGTAGGAGTTGGTGATCCTATGTGGATTAAAGAAGCCCATGTGAGATCATAGACAGTTCAAGGGACTTTCCACCGATTGAAATGGTTGCATGACACTGGTTTGAATGATATTTTTAAACTTAAAAGAGTCCCAGGGGGGGGGGGGGGGGTTTGGTTGAACAGGATATCAGTGAAGTTTTATAGTTGGGGGTATAACCCTTTGGAGCCGAAGGGGTGAATATGACCCCGTCGATGAAGGCGAGCATATCAAACGAGTTCAAGGCGAGCGATGATGCTGCGGTAGCTGTGGTGAAACAGTTCGGCTCCAAAAGGATAAGAGGAGTAGTGAGGTTTAAACATGAATGTCAGAGTTGCTTTATGGAGTTAAAAAAAGGAATCCGGGGGTGTTCAAAGAGGACAACGGTATTCAGAAGATACTTACCGATGGTACGAATAACCACTTTTCCGTTCAAAGCGTATTGAACGTTTATGCCGAGAACATGACGGTTCAATCTTGACGCGGAATCTATTTTGACCGATATTAGTTTATACCGCATTTCGTTCGCTATGGCTTCGCGGATACGATCTGATGTCGACTTAAGGTGTGTCTTTAAGCCGTTGCGACTTAGGGAGATGGCGAGGGCAGCTGCAAGGGGATCGAGTAATAGTTTGAACCCTTCCCATTCAACGCAAGCCAATGGGAGGTTATGATACGCCACCAGCTTCAGAACGGCTTCGAGTACCAAGCGACCATCTATGGCAATCGGTGATTTTGGGATTACACGAGGTTTTCTTTCGGGAGCTTCCCCCTCTTTAAATAATCCTGCGTTATTTGCGGCTTCGGGGTGCTTCAACCGGAAGTGACGGATGTAGTTCCCAATGTCGCGCGTAGCCTGAACGTAGTGGCATTTGGACGCAGGTTCAATCCGGCAATGTGCGGCGGCACCATCCATGAAAATGAACTCCGAAGCAATTTGCTGTAGCGTTCGCTTTCCTAAAATGTTTTGCGTTTAGCTAAATGTTTGACCTCAACGTAAATTCAAACAAACCTTCACTACGCTTCCTTTTTCCGGAAGAGGGTCCTTCCTGAGGATCCATTTTTGGATGCGTTTTAGTTAAAAATCGATTTGGACTTCGTGCATACGAAAAACAAAACACGCGAAAATATTCAGTCGGAGGCACCCGCATAGTTGTGAACAAAAAGCGTACTATATCGCATGCTGTCCACAACCACTTGCGACCACTCCTGAACAATATGATATGATATCCCCCATCACTTCAAATGGTAGTGTCTGTATAATGTAGTATACCACTTGGCAAATTGTAATGGGTCATTTCACAATATGGCGAATAGGCTGTTAAGTTAGGTTACCATAAAAAATCGGCTTTTTTCCCGAACAAAATTTTCACAATACAATAAGCCTAGTTGTAGCCATATTGTGCATTTTTTGCAACGACAATTTTAAGTCATATTGTTGCAAAACTGTTGAACCGCATGTGAAGGAAAATTGTAACATTTAACGATAATGTTTGTTTATTGTGCTGTATGTTTGATTCGACAGCATACTGTATTGTGTATGTATCTTTTTTGTAATAAATAATCAAGCAGCTCAAGCAATAATGCAAGTATATATACTGAGTACACAAAGTAAGCATTGCTCTAAATTATCCTAACATCTTAGATTTATTACTTGAATCTTGACTTGAATGTGATTCTTTGAGTTGAGTAATTAAAAAATCGCATACTATTGTAAATACAGACTAATGCTTACTTTGTATACACAGTATATAATCTTGCATTGCAGCTCTTATTACCTTAATTAAAAGAAAAGCATGAATTATATACCTAAAACTTTTAATTAAAATAACTAGGATCAAATTCATATTCAAAATTATTTTTTTCTCCGCAATTATTAACACCAAAACGTCCTTGAACATTCCACAATTCCAGGATTTTCAGCATAAACGGGTCCCCTTTTTCCAAGCACCGAATTTCCATTCCTCGCGGCATTACCATCAAATCAGCAATTAAGTTTGAATCAGCTCCCTGGTAATCGTGTTCTACCGTCTGGCAAGAAACACTATCGGACCGATAAAGCTAACCTTGTCCAACTCAAAAGCATTTCTCGTGATGAGCTCCTTCCAACAGTGCTTGTTGTGTTGGCCTTCTGGTCGTCGTACACTCCAGGATTGGCCATGGTCAGCAGTCAGATTTTCACGTCGTCGGCTCAACTTTCATACGAGCTTTCATATACAGCAAAAGGTACGCCACCCCGTGCATTCACGGAGAACGGTTTCCTGAGTAACTCCTCCAACTTGGTCAGCACTATCTTTTACCGTCACATCCGGCACGGGATTCCACATCGATAGCTGACAGAAGAGGAGCACATTCGGTAGGGAAAGGGGACTGGTAATAAGGGTGCTGTTTGCCTCCGACGCACTGTCGCCTACCGTGGTCGACTACTGGCTGCCGATGCGGCTGAAGCCGCCGACGATTTTCCGGATGGATAACGTTTTCGACTGAAAGGAAGAACAATTTATTTTTGTTTGAATTGAATCTGCGTAAGCCACGCCGATCAAAATACTTACCGCTAATGGTACGATAAGAATAGGCAGATCTCGATCGATGAAAGAAAATATCGAGGAAAATATATATTTTTGCAACCGGGCACTTACAAAATTGTGGATTGGATCCGGCCGGTCCGCGTCCGACGCTACTCGATTTGTTTTTTTTTTTGTGAAAATTTTCATGAGAGCAAGCACTTCATCGGATCCCATTCGTTCACACATACTGATGCATGCAACTACTTGCCAAATTGTTGAACATCAGTAGCATATAGTGAAATTCACGTATGTAAGTGTGTAATCCAAAACAAGCACTAACAATTTGGCATAATGTGGAATTATATTGCTACCGTTGCTTACAAGCTTTCATCTTTCTACCCTTCAACAATGAGTGTACATTACATTACATTGTTACCACTTATCATGGATCACATGAAGCATTCTATACAATCCAATGCTTTGAGTTTCATGTCATTTGAAACTAAAACAACAATTTGTCATAGACTTACCCTATCAGAAAGAAGAAATTTATTGTATGGAGTTCAAGACAAATTGTAATTCTCTATGCGGGCAGTGAAACTGATTTTTTAGATTTTGATATTCATTATACATTGAAATTCTGAGAATGACAAAAGACTGTAAACAAACATCGATGAATTTGTTTTTGCTTGACAGCAAAATGTTGTTGTTGTTTTGAAAAACGATTATGAGTTTGTTCATTTTGAAAAGATGAATTAAAAAATGAATTTCTTAAAGAGCAAAACTCAGAGACACTGAACAAAATAGGAATCATTATTATTGATTGTAAAACGAGTTTTAAAGACACTGGGGGCAAGTTTTTTATACAAAAAACTTTTCGCTAAAAATAAATAACACTCTTAATAAAAATTAACCAAAAAATGAGTTAAAATTTACCCAACTCAATTTTTACCCAATATATTTATATCTAATTTATAACAACATGTGTTATAATTTTTCGATCATTCCAAGATTTATTATATCTCACGTTGTTATAAATTTGTTAAAATTGTATCAAGACCTGTTATAATTATGTTATGGCTAGAGCAATTTTTGTAATAATTTTTGTTATTTTAACACCTAACCGGCGAATTTTATAACTCATTCTGTTATGAAAATTTTTTGAAATAAATAACTCAATCGGTTATAATTTTGTTATGCCTTTCTGATCGGGTATGGTGGCGTGTACGGTTTCGTGAGACGCTGAATTCAACGAATGGTATTTGGGAAAGTTTTCGTCCTATTCTGATCTGATCCGGAAAGCTGCGTATTGGTTGCGGTTAATGCTGATTCTAAGAAAGGACATGCGAGATGGTGTTGCTGCCAAGGACCCATTATTGAATGAAGAACTCAAGCAGGCGGAATCGACCCTGGTTCGACGTGTACAAAGAGAAGTTTTTGCTGATGAGTGAAAGGCATTGGCAAATAGCGAAACGGTTCCACGCAGTTCTCAACTACGGTGGTTCCATCCATATATCTCTGAAGACAACGTTATCAGAGTCGGCGGGCGGCTCGAACATTCTGTGGACTCGTATATGATGCCAAGCATCCAATGCTCCTTCCTGCACGACATGCATTCACCCGAATGGTTCTTATTCATTTCCACTTGAAACTTCTGCATGCTGGGCCCCAACTACTGCTCGGATCTGTTCGATTGAAATTCTGGTCTTTAGGTGGACGAAACCTGGGTCGACATGTTGTTCATCAATGCATGAAGTGTTTTCGATCGAAACCTTTTCCGATTCAACAATTTATGGGAGATCTGCCAAAACCGCGTATTTCGCCATCAAGACCATTCTCACAGACCGGCGTGAACTATTTTGGACCTTTGTACATCAGACCAGCGCCGCGTAAGCCGACAGTTAAGGTATACGTAGCGATCTTCGTTTGTCTCTGCATAGGCTGACCAGATTTGTCCCGTTTAAATACGGGACACATTCCAGAAACTCAACAAAAAGAAAATCAATGTCCAAAAACAGAACTGCATGATGTAAATAATGCTATTTCAGCTAGAAAGAACGAATAATTAAGTTAAAAACGTCAACTATGCTCCAGAGACGAGCGTTTGAAAATTTTGCTGTCCCGTTAAATACGGGACGGATGGTCAGCCTATCTCTGCACCAAGGCGGTCCATTTAGAGCTGGTGTCAAATTTAACTACCGATCGCTTCCTGCAAGCCCTTCGCCGTTTCGTCGCCAAAAGAGGGAAATGTCAAGACATCTTCTCCGACAACGGAACAAATTTCGTCGATGCTAGGAATACAATGAGAGATTTGCTACAGTTATTGAAAACTTCTGCTCACCATGAAAAGGTTGTTAAGGTATGCAATGAGGAGGGAATTCGATGGCACTTCAGCCCGCCTGGCTCCCCCCATTTTGGTGGTTTATGGAAGGTGGCTGTACGTTCAGCAAAAAACCATCTCCTCAAGGTCATGGGAGAAACTTCTCCTTTAGGAGGAATTGAACACGCAGTTAGTTCAAGTAGAATGATGTCTAAACTCGAGAGATGAACCAGCCTAGGGCTGAAAATCTCAATTATAAAGTGATAATAATAATAATAAAAAATGTCTAAACTCTCGACCCCTTACACCTATGTCTGACGACCCAAATGATTTGGAGCCCTTGACTCGTGCTCATTTTTTGATTGGCACTTCACTTCAAGCACAACCGGAACAAAATTTGGAAGCAGTTCAATTGAACCGATTAGACCGTCTCCAGTTGGTACAAAGAGCATTGCAGGATTTTTGGAAGCGTTTGAGTTTGGAATACTTGTGTCAACTTCAAGGAAGAACTAAGCGGTGGAAGTGCCCAGTCAAGGTCGAAGAAGGCAGGTTGGTGGTTATTCGTGACGAGAATACACCACCGATGAAATGGAAGATGGGCAGAATTTGTGAACTACATCCAGGTACCGATGGGGTTGTCCGTGTCGTAACACTGAAACTGGATCAGGGGAATAGAAAAGAGCTGTCGAGAAATTGTGTTTCCTACCAGTCCTGAAAGAGCTGTCATGCTCAACAGTCGACGGAGCAAATCTGAATCCCTTCCTTTCCATTTCCTTTCGAAGAGGATTGTTTTTATCTATTACAGAAATGAAACTAATTTCTGGGTGGGTGAGGGTGTTTGAGAGTTACCCTAAACCCCTCCAACACTACAACCCTGGAGTGTGTATTTGATTTTTAGAGGGACTTTAACCTTTCGGTCATTCGTCCCTCTTGTTACAACCCTGGAGCTACATTTCAACCGGATTGTCGAAAGCAGCGATTATCTACGGAGATTATCTCTGGCGTTTAAAGTCTACCTACTCATATTGATGACTTCACCCGTATAGTCCTGCAGTGGTGAGTTTACTACATATTCAGAGGAGATAAGTCAAGAGACACTCGCGAAACCGATGGAACATTCCGAACGAAAACATCGAACATTGCATCTGTAGATAGGAGATCATCATCTGTAAAGCAGATAGCCAGTGCAATCTCGACAGGCCGACGATATACGTGGACAGGGCTTCGTCCGCGAAGTGTTAGCTTTAAGAACAAATCTTGTTAGCGTTAAGTTCTAAATAAATGTAAATTGTTGTGTAGTCCGTTGTTTTAACCCAAACCGCGAGTGTTTGTTAATGTGTGATTGCTGGAAGAGATCCTGGGAACCCGAAACACTCTCTGCATGCTGCTGCTGCCAAGGTCCCAAACAAGGATAACTGGACCGTCGCTGCTACTTCAAGCCTAATAACCTTGATCAAGGTCACTCTAGAACCGAGTGTTGGTGGAACGATAGTTTGAGCCTCGAAGTAAGTTTTCCGTTCCCCGACAGGAAGGATCTAACTAAACTTCTTGGTTCATTCAAACAGTTTGATGATATGGTAGTGTTTCCGTTGTTGATGATGACATTGACTTCATCAATTCTTTTGATGTGATTCTTGCTGTATGCTAGAAATATGGGACAATCGGCTGAGCTTCCACTACTAATCAATGCGTAATTATCGGTTTGAGGTCGGAGTTGGAACAAATGTAAAGGTATTTCAACTTTGGGCATGGTGATTGAATGATATGATTTGATGCCTTTAAGGAGATAACTTGTCTGAATGTGGGTTTTCTATGTAGTATAACTCAGTAACAAATTTTGAAAACGATGTATAATCAATGGTGTAGCATTGATTATACGTCATTTTCAGAATTTGTTACTGAACTCATAGTTGATGGCATTTATCTTGGGAATCTTCAGAACGTGTATTTCCAGGCTGAACCTAAGGTTTCCTATCTCTTTCTACGTTTCGACGTGACTGGCCTTAGTTTGGTGTAAGTTTCGGTTAGCTTGTTTACTTTTAGATTAATCAATAACCCTAAGATATCATCCTTCCAAACCCTATCTTGGACTGCTAGTTTAATCTGCTCGATCGCGCCCTCTATACTTTCTAAGTTTATTCTGTGCAGAATCCTAAGGCTACTGCTGCTGACCCTACACCGAGAAACTGAAAAACTCAATATTAGGTACTTTTAAACTCAATTTTGAGTTCTTTTTCATCTCCCTTTTCATGCGCTCTTTCTGTTGTTGTCAGAGAGTGAAGAGAGAAACAGCCCAACTTTTGCAGTTCCGTGCGTCAAGCCAAAACTGAGTTTCTAGCACAGTACTCAAATTTGAGTGAATACAACCTAGTCAAAATTTCGGTTGAGTGGAAAAAACTTAAAATTAGGTATTTTTTTTACATGGAAGCAAGCGGGAACAACCCAACGAAAACATCGATTCCATCAACTCAAAATTGGCTTGACGCACGCAACCCCGAAGTTGGGTGGAAAGAACTCACTTTCGGGTAGTTTCGTCTCTCCGTGTAGCGTCGCCCAACATTACCACTGCAAGGGGGTTCTACCCAAGGTCGTGGACAATGGACATGTAAGAATGTTGAAACCAACGTCGCCAAAAAACATAGTTTGGAAGTAAAATAGACAGGTATCAGAGAAGTCTTATGTCTGTTTTGTGTGTCTTGATGTTATGTCCGTCGGTGACAGTCTTATCCGTCTACTTTGTTATGTCTATCAGACTGTATAGGTAACCAGAAGCGTTTAGCCTAGCCATTCTTTTGACCAATACTTGTTTTTCATTTCAAAATTTGTATTTGTTTTCGTCTTTAGATTTGTCGTTTTCTTTTGTAACCACTGCCTTGATATTGTCCCGAGCTGTCGGGATATTTCTTTGCTTCGCGAGATTAATTTCTGCAGGGCTCAAGGATGAGCTCGTTCCGAAAATAATTTCTCGAGGTTTCAATCATTATACTATGCCTTGTACGCGGTAGCGCGGTAACCATCGAGATACCTTCGTAGAGAGTCAAGTTTTCGACTTTGCTACGATTAGCTAGGTACATTTCAAGCAATGTATTGTAAAATCGTTCCACAATTCCATTGCCTCTACTGTCACTAGCAAGGTGCAGAGTGACTCCAGGCCTCTCCAGCAATTCTTTGAACCGAGCTTTTCTAAATCTTGTTGCCTGGTCGCAAGTAATCATTTTTTGGCAATCCATCCAAAGATTTTGAAATACTCGATAAGTGCTTTTGTCAGTTTGGAGAATGAATCTACGACGGTGAGAAATTTCTTTAACGTACATATACGTCAACTAAGACGATTCCAAAAAGCTCGTCGTATGTTCTTCGCGAAATTGGTATTTTCAAAGATTTTCTTTCGTACTTTGCGAATTTGCATTCTTCGCATTTTTTACGAAAGATTTAACCTTGCCTAATATATTAGAACATTGTATCTTTATATTTTTATTATAATCTGTTCTGATGATTTCTTCGCAGACTCGAATTATCTCTTAAGGTTCAAAAATACCGTCACTAGCGGCTGGATCCAAATATTTGTTAATTATAGCTGCCAATTCATCTTACACCAATTCAAACTACACAAATATTATGAAAGATAGGGTATTGTACCATTTGGGCAGGTGTACCTATTTTGGGCACTTGCCACTATAACTAAGTCAATTTCAAACCGATTGATTTGAATTTTTGTACAGAGTTAGACACTGTACGTGCCTAACTCTATACTAAATTTCAAATCAATCGGTTTGAAATTGACTTAGTTATAGCGGCAAGTGCCCAAAATAGGTACACCTGCCCAAAAGGTACAAGACCCTATGTCTCACTTTGCCGGGGAAGACCTTTCACATCGCGTGCGGGCTTCTCCGGTTATTGCTATATAATCGAATAATTAACTGGTTTTGGAATTTATTGATTATTTCAGGATCATAGATAGCGTCATTCGGGTAGCACTCACTGAAAAGTTCCTGCAAATTAATCTCAACTGGTGGAATTCGTCAAATACCTAGCAGCTCTTTGGCTGTCGTGGAGTAATTCTCCTCTGCCTTGGACAGCGTGCGTGAAAGGTAGACTATCGGTCTCTCCTTTCCGTCTTCTAATTGCGACAATGGCTATGTTGGAGCAGTACCGTCGTGGGAATAAACGGTTTATTAAAGTCCGGAAAGGCGAGTTTTTTGGTAGTGGCTAAATTAGAATAACCTCTATCTTACTAGGGTTTGGTTTCACCCCTTCTGTGATAACAACGTGACCGAGGAATTCGACCTCTTTGCGGAGAAATTCCGACTTGTCGCATTGCATCTTGAGATTTGCATCGCGTAATGTCTCTAGAACTTTTGCGATGTCCTTAACGTGCTCCTTCAGAGGGGATGAGAATATTATAATGTCGTCCATATAGACAAAACATTTTATTCTCAGGTGTTTTCGAAGGACAGAGTCGATAAGCCTCTGGAATGTTGCAGGGTATTCTTTAGGCCAAATGGCATTCGAATGAATTCGAATTTGCCGTGGTCTATATTGAATGCAGTTTTTGGGATGTCTTTGGGGTATATTTCGATCTGGTGAAATCCACTGGCCAGATCTACTACCGTGAAATATTGGGCCTTTCCGAGCCGGTCTCGTATTTTACTGATCTCTGGGATAGGGTATCGATAGGCAGGAATTTTCTCATTTAACTTCCTGTAGTCTACCACTATTCGGTATTTCTTTTTCCAGGAGTTATCCATCCTTTTGGGTATCACCCAGATGGGTGATGTCCAAGGCAGTGCTGAAAACCCTGAGGGGGCATCCATTTAGTACGGCACGCTAAAAATGGGATTTTTCAACCCCCCTCTCCCCTTCGTACGGGGTTTTCCTATACTTAATACATTGCTTGCCACACTTTTCAGAAGCCCCCCTCCCCCTCTAAGTGTGACGTACTTTGTGGATGCCCCCCTGATTAAAATTGAGTCAGAAGACACAAAAAAATGCCATCGCATCACTATCCACTGCGCTGCGGCGCGGACTGTTCGTTCCGCTGTGGTTCGCATTCGTCCGACAGGAACACGAGCGAAAGGTTCGCTTCATTCTGTACTGCGATGCTGTTGTGTTTCAGTGGTTCACGGCAAATATTACTCTAATGAAATCAAATTTAGGTAAACTTTTTTGTTGATATGATTTATTGGAATGGTAGTTGTACAATATAATCAAAAAACACTAAATTAATTATCTTTAGGGGCAAAGAAAAGCAACGAATCAAGTGTGAGCAAAATGGGATCCTTCTGGCGAACCAACTGTGATTAGGCTCGTTTGGCATTTGTTTTGTGTTGGTTCTTCGCTTCGACAAACCGTGAACCGCTCTCGCTTTTTGGGTTCGCGAGCACGAGTACAAATTTTGTGGTCGATGTCAACATTAGAATAACTAGCCAATGTCAAACAAAAATCACGTCAAGCGTATGATGCTTTCCACCACTGGTCCAAGGAGAGGATGACTCTCTAATTTTACCCGAATCAAGCATCTTTCGTACTTGATCAGATACTTCATCCCTAAGAGTCCTTCCCTGGAAAACGGACGTTGATCAGCCACTCCTAACATGGAGATAAGACGCTGTTGTAAGCCGCTCCTCCTGGAGAACAAACGCTCAGGTTTGCAGAGCCGACATACTGAAATCTGATAACGTTATTTAACGATTGTTAAAAACTGTTGAAACGATCGTTGTTTAATGTCGCAAGTTTCGCAAAAGTTATCTAAACTCTACTTTAACAACGTATCAATTGAAAGTAAGAGAAAACAAAGGGAGCCTCTCTTTTACAAATTGAACCATTAAAGTTTGAAATCTTGATAGAAAAAGAAAGGTCTGTGTGCTAAGAAGCAATCGTAAATATTGTTGTAAAGACATAAACACAATGTGCAATTTACAAGTGCAGAATTATTTCGAATAAGCTTTCAGTTATACATGAATCAGTCTTGAATTTATTGAACTTCCCTAATTATCCATGTTCGATCAAATGATAATAATGTACTCAATCGCGTCAGGAGTGATTGATAGAGATCAATCCTTGCCATACTCGCGCCATTCATCGCCAGTGCCATGTGCTCCAACCTCCAACGCCGGGCAGAGAGTCAAGAGCCAGTGGCGGGTTTGTTATTGTCATCAACTCCCGTTCTCAGAAACCAACCAATAAAAATCGTTCTCTTCTCTCTCTTCCTATCTCAATGCACTTTTAGGTGCATAACTGGTTCAACCTGCTGCATTGAAACTTCCTCGTTTGCTTTGATTGCTCGCTCTCTCGATTTCAAACCCCATCATGAGCGAGCACCCACTGTGCTTGGCTCTCTCTCTCCTCCCTCATCGCCACCCATCCCATGCACAGCGGCATCATGTTGCGAAGGGATCGCACCACCTCTATCGATGCTGTTGTGGGTGCCGCGTGTGGGAGAAAATGCTTCGTCTTGTCCCGTCGTCCGTCCGGCCAACCGACGACCGCGTGTGGAACGGCAGGGAAACAGAACACTGGCCCTCGGTACTGTGGAGAGCGTCCCTGGTGGCAGCGCGAATCAGTTCATTCCTGACTTCCGAACGGTTTGGGCGCACTTTCGGTTCGGGCGAGAATTGTCTTTGGCCGTGGCCCCGGGATACGGATTGTGATCTGCAACTCTGGTGTTGGTGTTGAAATCTCTTGTATCTCCTATACTGGAGTGAATTGGTTGGGGCGGTAGCTTGCGTTGACTAGCTTCGACAAAGTGAAAGATTTTGTTTAGAAATTTGCAAGTGTGAATAAACAAGTGAGGAGGTAATGAGCTCCGGTAAAGGTGAAGAGTTTAACGTGGGTTACGAAGAACATACTGGAATTGTTTGCCGACCTCGCCAAACGGATGTCAGGGAACCAACAGAAAATTCGGTAATTTCATAACCAACTTATTCTACTGAGGTCTCGGAAAACTCTTTCCAAGATCCAGCTATAAAATTACTGAGATTGCTGTTGGACTCTCTGGACGATCCGTTGACCGAAGTCGACTTCAAACCTAAAGTGTGAAAAGCAAACAAGTTTACGTTACTGGCCGAGCCTTTTCGATCCCGGAGTGTTGTTGTCTGCAGCGAAACCCGAAGAGTGAGCCCCCTTTTGAGTGCTCAACACACCGATTATCGCTTAATTTAACGATCCGCTGAAAGAACATCAAAAGGAACAACGTGGACGGGCAGACCGCGAATCGCAACGTGCAAATTCGAATAAAAACAAAATAAAAAAAAATCACAGCGTAAAAAAGAATAGATGAAACCGGCTCACCATCAGCGACGGCGGCAAACAGTGAAGAAATAAGAAACGAAGATCGAATACGACGGACACGGTAGCCAAAAGAGAGTAGCGCGGGAGATGTTAGGCAGACCACCTCGCCGGCCTGCAGACGGTTGGAAGAAAGATATCAATACGCCAAATTGTGCGATTCATCAAAATCAGTTCAAGTGCCTTTCGTTGGTTTGGTGTAAATAAACAGAATGCAGAACGGCCGCGGTTGATCGGTGCAGCCATCATTCCGGAGCGGAGCTGATTGATTGGAAAAATATCCTGGACCATATCACCGGTCGGTTGGCCTGACGATGATGGTGTACGGTTCAGCATGTGTAAATATTCGGAGGAAGTTGCGATGTTCTGCAAGCTTTCCACGCCACTTTCGCTGCATTTTTGGTTATCGTAGGTGGCCAGACAGATAAGTTGCAGGAAGCGTTGGTTTGGTTTATCCAATTTCGCTGGAATTCTGTGGAATCTTCTGCTGTTTGAATCATCGACGTGTGTGGTTGATATTATAGTGTCATGTTTAAAAAGGTGTCAAATTTAGAACGGGACTGAACTATTCTGATTCCTGATAAATTCAAATCAACTGAAATGGTTTTTTACAACCAGTTACTTTCCAAGTCATTTCATGTAGTGAATTCAGTGGTTAAAGTTTCCTGGTCCTTTTTGTCTTTTGTGGTAATGTGAGAAATTTTCTAAACAGGAAGACCAGATGAAAATTTGCGTAGGGAAGTGGAATCATCTCGTTAGGGCTTCTATTTTAAACACGCTGTAACTCAGTCAATTTTGAACCAATTGACATATTTTTTTGTACGCGGTGAAATGCATCTAGTATCAAGCCGTGTACAAAAATTCATGTCATCAGTTTAAGGCCGCACGGGACGACGTGTATTTTTTGCTATATTTCCTCTCTTTCTAACAATTTACCTCGCGATTTTGAAGAAGGAAATTTCAATTTCTACTGCACTGACGTAGCTGAAACTTCAATCGATTGTGCACCGAAAGTGAGCAAATGGACGATCAAATTTCAAGTCGAAAATATGACGTAGAAGTAGAGATTTGCATCTTTTTAACAAAAGAGCAATGGCGGACGATTCAGCCACCGTCCCGTCCGGCCTTAAGATGTCGAAACTACGTATCGCGCTCATTTTCGAATTTTGACAAAATTATTATACTTTTTTGCACTGTTGAAAGTCTCGTTTTTAAGGACTGCCATATTTTAAAAACTTTCTCATTTTTCACTTTGTTAAAAGTTTAATTTATTTTACGGACGTTCTAAAACAACCACCAACATAAAATTTGAACCTAGATGGGATAAATTATTTAATCTGAATGTCCAAATTAACGGGTTTGATATTTACAAAATTAAATGGGTGTTTGAATCATGTTATTTTAGCTGAAGTAGCCAAACACCACTTCAAACCGAAAAGTATCTAAAGAAGACACTTTCCCCTTTTTAATAATGACATTTTTCACATCCTAATGACATGACATTAGCATTGTTGACATTTTGTAACTAGTACTAGAGCCACGAGATCCATATATATTTTATATTTGAGGGACGTGAGACCTGTTGTGAAACGATATAAATACTCTTGCTTATTGTAACTACCATCCTTTTCACGAAAAATCGTATTTCAATTGGTTAGTGTACATTATTTCAACGTACTTATTTTTCATGCGTTAACACATATGTGCCTGAGCCTCATTTTGCACCCAATTTCAAAAATTCAAAAATCTGATTCTCAACCGTTTCTCAACGGAAGTTAATGAAATTTTGACAGTTGATCACAAAATCCTTCTAGTTTATTTAACCGGTATCATGGTTCCGGATTTTTCCGTTGTTCCGGATTTATGGCCGGGGGTACTAAGGTAACCTCCTTTTCAGATAGAGGTGCAACCTATAGCAACATTAAGTATTAAGTCTATGCCTATACAACAATCAATATGCTGCTGGCGATTTTTTTGTGACGCCAGTCATTCCCACAGTAAATGCGCTCAATACTGTAATTCTTGACGCGACGCTTCTAATGTCAGTTTGCTTCGCACATTTGGACCCTATGTTACAATTAGCGAAGTAAATTATCGGAGTACATCCAAAATTAAAAAAAATATCATAAATCGTCTACCTATGTCTATGAATTCCATAAGGAGAAGACAACTTATCAAAATGATCCGTGCAAAAAGATTGTACAACTATGCAGACTGGAATCGAACCAAAAACGTCGAGATCACTGAGCTCTTATTTAACCCACACGGTTATCAACGCGTAAAGATATGGTGTTGCTAAATATGTATAAAAATCAATCCGTCAGTTGACACTGCGTCATTGGGCAATCTTTCTCGTTGTCATGGTCACTAAATTGGCGAACTCAGTCTTGCTTTGATGAAAACGGGCGGAGCCAACTGACATTGAAAGCGTTGCTCTAAGAAAGCCAGTATGAGCCATTTTACGAGTGACAACAATGTTGATGATGATATTGATTTTCACGGGTTATTGGACACTACCTCCTGTCAAAATTCATTCATAAAATCGGCTCGTAAAATGGACTATTGGGAGATTTTACTGGGGGAAACATGGGGGAAAAACTGGCGTCAGAAATCGAACTGAATTTGTTCCTGACATTTAGTATTAAGTCTATGCCTATAGTTTGCCTTCGAAAACTAGCTTGCGGCATATCAAACTACATGATTTTACACTGTTGAAAATGCTTTGACATCCATGTGCACAACAGAACATGTGCTCGATGAACAAATTGAGATTTGAAATTATGAAAAGAAATCCACGTACTCCGGTGAGACTCGAACTCACGACTCCCAATTCGCTAGACGGGCGCTTCTATTCCTTCAAGCTACGGAGTCACTCGACTATCTCCGTCGCCAGCAGGCCTAGAACTGAACTCGATTCCACAATCGCACATGGTTATCTTCTTTTCACAATCCAAACCCCCTTCGGATGGGATTAGATGAACATCTAACACATTGTCTGTTGTGCACATGTATGTCAAAGCGGGAGAGGAAGTTATTTTTAATTGTCGAGAGCTTCGGGCACTGCCTTCCAATCACTTATTGGTATGGCAATTAGTGTGCAGTCGGACTCTCGACGGGTCGGTCCTCGGCCGACCGAATACGGTAAGGGTGACCGTAGCACCTTACAAATGTCAATTTCTTGATTTTGCTTTGGCTGACCAAGCCATGTGGGAAATTACACTGTTGAAAATGCTTTGACATCCATGTGCACAACAGAACATGTGCTCGATGAACAAATTGAGATTTGAAATTATGAAAAGAAATCCACGTACTCCGGTGAGACTCGAACTCACGACTCCCAATTCGCTAGACGGGCGCTTCTATTCCTTCAAGCTACGGAGTCACTCGACTATCTCCGTCGCCAGCAGGCCTAGAACTGAACTCGATTCCACAATCGCACATGGTTATCTTCTTTTCACAATCCAAACCCCCTTCGGATGGGATTAGATGAACATCTAACACATTGTCTGTTGTGCACATGTATGTCAAAGCGGGAGAGGAAGTTATTTTTAATTGTCGAGAGCTTCGGGCACTGCCTTCCAATCACTTATTGGTATGGCAATTAGTGTGCAGTCGGACTCTCGACGGGTCGGTCCTCGGCCGACCGAATACGGTAAGGGTGACCGTAGCACCTTACAAATGTCAATTTCTTGATTTTGCTTTGGCTGACCAAGCCATGTGGGAAATTACACTGTTGAAAATGCTTTGACATCCATGTGCACAACAGAACATGTGCTCGATGAACAAATTGAGATTTGAAATTATGAAAAGAAATCCACGTACTCCGGTGAGACTCGAACTCACGACTCCCAATTCGCTAGACGGGCGCTAAGGTGCTACGGTCACCCTTACCGTATTCGGTCGGCCGAGGACCGACCCGTCGAGAGTCCGACTGCACACTAATTGCCATACCAATAAGTGATTGGAAGGCAGTGCCCGAAGCTCTCGACAATTAAAAATAACTTCCTCTCCCGCTTTGACATACATGTGCACAACAGACAATGTGTTAGATGTTCATCTAATCCCATCCGAAGGGGGTTTGGATTGTGAAAAGAAGATAACCATGTGCGATTGTGGAATCGAGTTCAGTTCTAGGCCTGCTGGCGACGGAGATAGTCGAGTGACTCCGTAGCTTGAAGGAATAGAAGCGCCCGTCTAGCGAATTGGGAGTCGTGAGTTCGAGTCTCACCGGAGTACGTGGATTTCTTTTCATAATTTCAAATCTCAATTTGTTCATCGAGCACATGTTCTGTTGTGCACATGGATGTCAAAGCATTTTCAACAGTGTAATTTCCCACATGGCTTGGTCAGCCAAAGCAAAATCAAGAAATTGACATTTGTAAGGTGCTACGGTCACCCTTACCGTATTCGGTCGGCCGAGGACCGACCCGTCGAGAGTCCGACTGCACACTAATTGCCATACCAATAAGTGATTGGAAGGCAGTGCCCGAAGCTCTCGACAATTAAAAATAACTTCCTCTCCCGCTTTGACATACATGTGCACAACAGACAATGTGTTAGATGTTCATCTAATCCCATCCGAAGGGGGTTTGGATTGTGAAAAGAAGATAACCATGTGCGATTGTGGAATCGAGTTCAGTTCTAGGCCTGCTGGCGACGGAGATAGTCGAGTGACTCCGTAGCTTGAAGGAATAGAAGCGCCCGTCTAGCGAATTGGGAGTCGTGAGTTCGAGTCTCACCGGAGTACGTGGATTTCTTTTCATAATTTCAAATCTCAATTTGTTCATCGAGCACATGTTCTGTTGTGCACATGGATGTCAAAGCATTTTCAACAGTGTAATTTCCCACATGGCTTGGTCAGCCAAAGCAAAATCAAGAAATTGACATTTACATGATTTTGCAAAACGAGAGTATTGGACCATGTTTCTAGAGATTTCAGATACACTGGCCACTTTTCTGGATGTTCCGGAAACTTCCCAAGTAACAATTCAAAATCATTAATAAGCATGTTAGTTGATTAAATGTGCTACAAAGGCGCCGACAGTTGTACAAGAGTATATTTTGAACAAAATCAGGCCAAACATTTCAATAGGTCCTATCTGCACTTGAGTGGCTCTCTTTGTTCACTTTCTCTTTCAATTATTGCAATGTAATGGTACACTTTCCAACTATTTTTGCAGTACAAGTCAAAAGACGATTGTTTTGACCATCGTTCAATGCAAGGGGACAATCATAATACAAATAAACAGCTGAGATATTAACCTTCACAGTACCAGGTGCCAACATCAAAAGTTTAAAAATCTGTAACTTTGTCAAATTTCATCCGATTGTGATGAAAATTTTACAGAAAATCACAAATGAGTTGAATTTTAGACATATGCTATGGAACCATAAAAGTTCACCGTTGTTCCAGATTTAGGCCGGAAAAACCTGGGGTACCCTAGGTACCGAAACAGGGACTTTTTGAGAAAAACACTCGAAAACGTGTTGAAATTCGCAACAAATCAATTAATTTCAAATCTTTATTCAAGCACACCTGTACATGCACGGTTCTGTGACAGTAGAACATGTTCCGGCCGCGTAGCAGGCCGGAACCGGTTCCGGTAGGGACCCAAAGGGGACACTTTCTGAATTTCACAGAACCACATCGTTCGACGGCTCAAAATTCATGATTTTTCATGTGGATCTCAATAGGCATAGTGCCGATGTCCAACAAAGGATTTGGCAACTTCCGTATATTCCGGAACCGGTTCCGGTAGGGCCAGTGTCCATAGCGGACACTTTCTGAATTTCACAGATCCACATCGTTCGACGGCTTAAATTTCATGATTTTTTATCTAGAAGCCAATAGCCATAGTGCCAATGATTTAAAAAAGTTTTGGCCACTTCCGTATATTCCGGAACTGGTTCCGGTAAGAACCAAAAGAGGACACTTTCTGAATTTCAAAGAACAACATCGTTCGACGGTTCAAAATTCATGATTTTTCATCTGGATGTCAATAGACATGGTGTCAATGGCCAATTTTTGATCTGACCATTTCCTGGATATTCCGGAACCGGTTCCGGTAGGGACCCAAAGGGGACACTTTCTGAGTTTCACAGAACCACATCGTTCGACGGCTCAAAATTCATGATTTTTCATCTGGATGTCAATATGCATAGTGCCGATGTTCGACAATGGTTCTGGCCACTTCCGGATATTCCGGAACCGGTTCCGGTAGGGACCTAAAGGGGACACTTTCAGAATTTCACAGAACCACATCGTTCAACGGCTCAAATTTCATGTTTTTTTTATCTAGAAGCTTGGTCAATTCCAGATATCCCGGAACCGGTGCCGGTAGGGACCCAAAAGCTACACTTTCTGTATTTCACAGAACCATATCGTTCGACTCAAAGTTCATGATTTTTCATCTGGATATCAATATGCATAGTGCCGACTGCGGACAATGGATCTTGACAAAGCCACTTCCGGATATTCCAGGAACGGTTTCGGTATGGACCTAAAGAGGACACTATCAGAATTTCACGTAAGCCTCTCGTTTGATGTTGTCAACATGCATGACTTTTTAATCTAGTAGCTAATAGTCGTAGAGCCAATGATCAAACATGGTTTTGGCCACTACCGGATTTTCCAGAACCGATGCCAGTAGGGATCCAAAAGGAACACTTTCAGATTTTTACGTAACCTCATCATTCAACGGTTCAAAATTCATGATTTCTCAGCTGAGTATAAATAGGCATAGCATAGCACGATGGCCAATAATTGATTTGATCCCTTCCGAATATTCCAGAAACTAAACCAAATTCATTTAAAAGATAAACTCTTAGAGGAATTCCTGAAAGAATTCTTGGGAAAATCTCTGAGGATTTTCAGGAGAAGAACGCAGACTTTCTTGCGATTTTCCAAGCGAAATTGGTGTTGAATTTTTTTGGAAAATGTCTGTAAAAATCACAGAAAGAACTTCCCTAGAAGAAATGCTGAAGGCATTCTTATAGAAATTCGTAGAGAAATCAAGTGCCAAGGAGATCTCTTGAAGGAATCCATGGAAAAATCTTTAAAAAAATCCACTTGACGTGTCTCCATAAATGCCTGATGGGAGATTCTTTATGAGAGTGCTCTTCCAGAGGCTTCTCCAAATATGCTTATACAAATCCGTACTGTGATTGTAAAATTGTTCCTGTGATTGTTCCCAAATAATTCCATCAGGTCATCTTAGTGCAGAAATTTGCCATGATGATTTCCGCAAGAATATCAAGTGGTTCACTAATCAAGGTAGATTCTAAAATTTAAAAAAAAAATCTGGATGATACTTATTACAATTTTTTTTTAATATCTGCAGGAATCAAAGGATGCTTTTTTGTAGGAATCTCATCTATAATTACATGGGGAATTACAGCAAAAATATCTGGAGGAGTTCTAGTATCGCTCAAGGAATTTGTCCAACATTTCTCTTGTGTTTCCAGAGATTTATCAAAGGACTCCACCAGGAAATCTTTTTGGGATTTCTCCATATTGAGATGCAGGGGATTTCTCCATATTGAGATGCAGAGCGTTGTTCCAATAAGAAAAAAACAACTGAAGAGGTAAATTCCATCACAAAGAATAACTTAGTAGAACGCATGAAAATTCCTATAAAATCCCTAGGAAATGTTATAACAAAAAAAATAATAATTTCAAGGGATCATCCACAAAAAACGACACAATTCTGGAAATTGAGCACTCGGTGGCCATATCCAATAAATCCTAAACGGCCTAAAACTGTTGATAATCAGTGTAAGATGGTGGAGGGGTAAATTTTAATGGAAATAGAGTGAATTTAATTGCGAATGTATATGGAAAATACGCTGTGTACAAAAAAAAAAACAACAACCATTTTTATAAGAATCTGACCCAGTGACCCACCGGAATAACTCTGCCACAGAGACCATTCCGACGTTCTCTGTTCACTTTCACAAACTAGAAATATGTATGTACGAGTAAACTGTAGAAAATATATTCAAATTCGTTGAGTATTTACTAAAAGTAATAAGTTCGTTTGCGCTGACTCAGGCCGATATGGGTTAAAGCCATAAACACATATAAAATATTATCAGCAGTGGCGATTATCTAACCTCAGATGTACCTGTTCTACGAGTACTATTTTTTTAATTTTAAGAATAAATGAGCTGTAAGGTTTAGATTGATGTAAAATAATGATTTCAATTATTTTCGTTTTGTTATTGATCATAAATTCACTGGAATGACTGATTTCTAAATCGTAGCACAGGTAAAAAGTGAGGTTACGTGACTCCTGATTATCAGTACCTGGTGCAGTTTCAGCATAATCCATACAGTTGAACTACCGAATTATTGAACGATTTGTCATATATATTGTAAACAAAAATACATTCGCATTATAGGGTTTAAGATTCTTCAAATAAAGGATCTTATTTTGGGCACTTTCTGCTATAACTAAGTCAATTTCAAAAACAGCGCTGCGTGGCTCTTCTGCGACACATGTGCTGCTTAGGATGACTAATGAATGGAAGAAAAGTCATGCATTTTGAGCTGTTGCACGATGGGGTTACGTAAAATTCTGAAAGTGTCCTCTTGGATCGCTAGCGGAACCGATTCCGCAACATCCGGAAGTGGCCAGAACCATTTTTGATCATTGGCTCTACGAATATCAGCTTCTTGATAAAAAAAAAATCATGAATTTTGATTAAACAAACGAGGGGGTTACGTGAATTTTTGATAATGTTCTATTTGGGCTCTTATTGGAGTCCCGGAATATTCTGAAGTGCCCAGATCTATTGTCCGCCATTGGCACTATACCTATTAACATAAAGATGAATAATCATAAATTTTGAGCCGTCGAACGATGTGGTTTTGTGAAATACATAAAACATCACGAAATTTGAGCCGTCGAACGATGTGCCTCTGTGAAGCTCTGAAAGTGTCCCCTTTGGGTCCCTACCGGAACCGGTTCCGGAATATCCGGAAGTGGCCAGATCAATTGTTGGCCATCGGCACTATGTCTATTGACATCCAGATGAAAAATCATGAATTTTGAACCGTCGAACGATGTGGTTCTTTGAAATTCAGAAAGTGTCCTCTTTGGGTCTCTGCCGGATCTGGTTCCGGAACACCCGGAAGTGGCCAAAACATTTTTCGATCATTGGTACTATGGCTATGGGCTTCTAGATAAAAAATCATGAAATTTAAGCCGTCGAACGATGTGGATCTGTGAAATTCAAAAAGTGTCCGCTTTGGGTCCCTACCCGAACCGGTTCCGGAATATTCGGAAGTGGCCAGAACCATTGTCAACATCGGCATTATGCCTATTGACATCCAGATGAAAAATCATGAATTTTGAGCCGTCGAACGATGTGGTTCTGTGAAACTCAGAAAGTGTCCCCTTTGAGTCCTTACCGGAACCGGTTCCGGAATATCCAGGAAATGGCCAGATCAATTATTGGCCATCGGCACTATGTATATTGGCATCCAGATGAAAAATCATGAATTTTGATCCGTCGAACGATGTTGGTCTTTGAAATTCAGAAAGTGTCCTCTTTTGGTTCTTACCGGAACCGGTTCCGGAATATCCGGAAGTGGCCAAAACTTTTTTTGATCATTGGCACTATGGCTATTGGCTTCTAAATAAAAAATCATGAAATTTAAGCCGTCGAACGATGTGAGTCTGTGAAATTCAAAAAGTGTCCGCTTTGGGTCCCTACCGGAACCGGTTCCGGAATATCCGGAAGTGGTCAGATCCTTTGTTGGACATCGGCACTATGCCTATTGAGATCCACAGGAAAAATCATGAATTTTGAGCCATCGAACGATTCGGTTCTGTGAAATTCAGAAAGTGTCCCCTTTGGGTCCCTACCGGAATCGGTTCCGGCCTGCTACGCGGCCGGAACATGTTCTACTGTCGCAGAACCGTGCATGTACAGATGTGCTCGAATAAAGATTTAAAATTAATTGATTTGTTGCGAATTTCAACACGTTTTCGAGTGTTTTTCTCAAAAAGTCCCTGTTTCGGTACCTAGGGTACCCCAGGTTTTTCCGGCCTAAATCCGGAACAACGGTGAACTTTTATGGTTCCATAGCATATATCTAAAATTCAACTCATTTGTGATTTTCTGTAAAATTTTCATCAAAATCGGAGGAAATTTGACAAAATTACAGATTTTTAAACTTTTGATGTTGGCACCTGGTACTGTGAAGGTTAACGGTAGAGAGGGAAACCAAAGAGAGCCTCTCTTCTGCAGATTGGACCTTTAGACATGTTTGGCCTGATATGGCGAATAAATGTTTCATGCAGTGAAAACTGCACGTTAGTTAAACATATTTCTGCTCATTGAATAACCAATGGTATAAAAGTTTAAAAACAGTTGCTTAAAGATTCACATCATATGTCCAATAGTGCTCTAATAATGATAGAATACAAGTTGCTTCCGACGTATTAGATGCTTTTATTCCACATAAGATCTTCAATGGAACAAGTAGCCTATTTAAAGTTTAACAACTTTTGCTTGTTCATTTTATTCAACTACATTGATATAGCTTAACAATAGGATATTACAATGTTTCTTTAATACAAATGTTACACTTTTATTCAAGCAATGTTGATTAGCAGTGGTACTATGTCACTTAATTATCGTTGTTCGCCCTGCCCCTTTTTGTAAACACGATTGCTGATTAGGAGCCTAAAAAGAGCAACCGCGGCTACAAGCTTGAAGACCAAACAAACTTCTTGCCGCAGCTCCAAATATCACACTCTTCACACTTTTAAAACGATTCTGACTTACCTTTTACACTACACGCTCTAACGGTAGCAAAATCGGTAACAAAAACACCAGAAAAAGCAGCTGAAGTGGATCCTGGGCGGCTCCTGGGCGGCTCCTCTGTTTGGTATTGACAATCTACTCTATCCACTTTGTTGCCACCGGTCAAACCGGGCTTATCTTCCTTATGTCCATATCTTATAGCTGCCTGGAGATATACACAAGTTTTACACATTATCCTCCCGACGCAAAACAGGAGCAGTGAAAATAAATAAAGTTCAAATAAAAAAAAGAAGCGACACCAATCTTACAACACAACACCGTGAATTACTGACAGACTAGCAAAATAATTAGCATGCATGTCTTATGATTAAACGTTGCGGTTACAATTATTCAAACATTGATCAACTTCAATGTTTATGAAGACAATTAGTTGAATAAAATATGTAAGCAATGTTTAAGCAGCATATGTACGGTAATGTATTCGACTCAGGAATTGAATATTTATATACTGCTTTAAATCTGCCGATTCATGTAATTCGGATTGAAGCAGAGCGGATGCAGACGAGTGTGAACCCAGAGATCCAGAGTTCGAGTCTTTCCATTGATGTGATATGTCCCATAAAATGTAATAAAATAAAGATGTTGGGGGTCAATAATCAGAGAGCGCTGTGCCAGACACAAATGGAGAAATGTTGAGAGTTAAATCATTTTCTCATTTTATTGTTACATGATGTAACATGATGTTGAAGAAACGTTTAAGAATCGTTTTTGTAGCAATTATAAAATCATATCTATAAATAGAAATAAATTTCGTAAGTTGTATCACGGCTCCAGCATGTTTTGGTTGTATTATGGTGGAATAAATATCGAAGAAAGCTTGTTATTATGCGCTATTCTGCTAGTGCATAATAACGGTTTCTAAAACCATTCTTAAATGATTAAACAAATAGCGTCATACAACAATGTTTAATAAACGTTGAAGTAAAGTTTATGATGTTTGTGTAAATTGCTGATGGTTCTAACGTTGAACAAGAGTTTCACAACCGATGTACGATCATTGGATAAACATTAATTTCATCGTGCTTATAGAACGGTTGACGTTGAATAGATTCTCATTTTTGGGCGAACAAGAGTTGAAGAACAGTTTTATTTCAAAATTATTCAAATATAATACGACTCCCATTTTAATAACGTTGCTTTGAGAAACATTTCTTAAAGCAAAAATTGTTTCTTGGGTTGGTGCCCCCAGGGAAGTGGCCACTTTCTGCTCGGTTCTGAAACCTAGCTTGCGACATATCAAACTTTAAGATTTTGCAAAACAAGAGTATTGGGCCATGTCTCTTGAGATTTCGGATACATTGACCACTTCTCCGGATGTTCCCGGAAACTTGGTGCCCCCAGGAAAGTGGCCACTATCTGATCGGTTCTGATACCAAGCTTGCGACATATCAAACTCTATGATTTTGCAAAACAAGAGTATTGGACCATGTTTCTAGAGATTTCGGGTACACCGGCCACATCTCCGGATGTTCCGGACCCTGGTGCCCCCAGATAAGTGGCCACTTTCTAACCGGTTCTGAAGCTTAACTTGCGACATATCAAACTTCATGATTTTGCAAAACAAGAGTATTGGACCATGTTTTCAGAAATTTCGGATACAGTCTTGTTTTGCAAAATCATAAAGTTTTATATGTCGCAAGCTAGGTTTCAGAACTGGTCAGTAAGTGGCCACTTCCCTAGGGGCACCAAGTTTCCAGTACATACGGAGAAGTGGTCACTGTATTCGAAATTTCTGGGAACATTGTACAATACTCTTGTTTTGCAAAATCATAAAGTTATATATGTCGCAAGCTAGGTTTCAGAACCGGTCATTAAGTGGCCACTTCCCTGCACTAGGCGTTAAATCAAAAACCTCATAATATAAGAAGTACTAGAATGCAGTTTAATGTGTTGCAAGTTACCCAACGTTTTTTGGTAAATCATATTCTGCATAGTATTCTACTCGTGATAATTTGTGTACAGTGTTTAAAGTATGTTTACGTTTTCAATCATATTGATTCAAAATCGAAATGGTGGTACTTCGTATTTAGGTTATTCATGAATTTTGTAGGAAACATGCCTACCGTCGTTTTTTTATCTGTATTAACGAGATTTTTGGCCCTAGGCTAGTTCACCCACGCCTTTTATCCCACGTCTTTTATCCCACGCCTTATTTCCCTTCCGAAGGAAGAACTCACATTTTGTGAGTTTGTCGAGAGTGGGATTCAATCCCAGGTCCTCGGCGTGATAGTCAAGTGTTCTCACTCCAGGTTCGCTCCACTAGCTCCTACCGTCGGTTGTTTTTACCCTTCTTACCGATTTCTTCACCTCGGCTCAACCGATAAGTCAGGCTTACCCATACAGTTAAACATACAGGAGGTGGCCAAAATGTTTGGGATAGGCAACTTTTTTTTCTCTCTCAAAAAATTCAACAAGCTGTAACTTTTCATTGAGTGCATAAAAAATTCTCAGCTCGATTGGTTAATCTTTCGCGAAGCTAGAACCGTTCTCGTAAAACATATTTTTTTAGGGAACTTATTTTTGAACTGCTATATCTCGGAAACCAGTGAACCGAATTGAATAAATTTTTGAACGTTTATTAATAATATACTAATGCTTGAAAAGAATTTAAAACATAGGTACTTTTTAAACGTTGAAAAAATTTGTGATGGATTAACACTTTTTGGATCTTTCTCGAAAATCGTAAATTTTTGACATCAATGTGATTAATTTTTAATTTCAATATCCAAAGATTTTCTACTTCTGTTCTTAAAATATCTATAATAAGTTATATTAGAGCCAATTTGGATTAAAGGAAGAACACATTTAGTAATTTAGTAATTTGTGTGATATTGTAAATTTGATTTATTTTCCTCTATATGAGTGAAAATGTCAACCCACTATAACTTTATTCGTCGTCAGAAAATATCAAATTTTACAACGTCGAAATAATTATCAATATATTGTTGATAAACGTTCAAAATTTCATTCAATTCGGATCACTGGTTTCCGAGATATGGCAGGTCAAAAATTAGTTATCTAAAAATAGTGTTTTACGAGAACGGTTCTATCTTTGCGAAGGATTAACCAATCGAGCCCAAATTAGTACCAATGATGCACATATGATTGGTTGACAAGCAGTCTAAATTTGAGAATTTTTGATGCACTTTATGAAAAGTTACAGCATGTTGAACTTTTATGTGAGAGAAAAAAAAAGTTACCTATTCCAAACATTTTGGCCACCCCCTGTAGTAACGTTTGAGCCAGGGTGAAGAAATCGACCCTATGAAGGGTATGAAAACCGCTCGGAAAACCGACTTTCGATCCGAGGGCCGAAGGACCGAGTCTCTTATACAAATCAACTCAGCTCGATGAGCTGAGCAAATGTCTGTATGTGTGTAGTAGGCTGGGTCAACAAAGTCGATTTTTTGGAATAAAGCTTTTTCGATTCCTTTTAGCGTCCAAAACAACTGTGCAAAACTTGGGAGTGATTGGTTGCGTCCCCGTATTCCGCATTGCAATTGAAATTTGTATGGAATTTAGTATGGGAACACGTGATTTTTTGCATTTTTCTCATAAATTCAAATTTTTCGTCTAAACCGATCTAACTAATGACGTTAAAGTATAGCCTAGGATATGCCGAAAAACTTTGCCGAAGACCGCAAAGTGATCCGACACTTGTGAAAAAAGTTATAACGTACAGATTGCCCAGTGATGCTTTACATTTAACATGTAAAGGAATAACATCAATAATAAAATCTCAATTTTTGGCCTATGTTACCAGGCGAATAACTTTTTTCACAAGCGTCGGATCACTTTGCGGTCTTCGGCAAAGTTTTTCAGCATATCCTAGACTATATTTTAACGTCATTAGTTACATGGTATTAGACAAAAGAATTCAACTTATGAATAAAATGCAAAAAAGTACGTTTTCCATACTAACTTCCATACAAATTTCAATCGCAATGCGAAATACGGGGACGCAACCAATCGCTCCCAAATTTTGCACAGTTGTTTTGGACGCTAATATTGATTGAAAAAGCTTTGCTCCGGGTTGATACGATCAAATTTAAAGCTTCTCCATACAACGTTGACCCACTCTAGTGTGTAGTTGTGTGTGTTACAAAAAAGTCACTCACGTTTCTCAGCCGAGCTTAAATAATTTCTTGTTTACCTTTCTTACACCCCTAAGAAGGGTATAAAACCGCCTGAAAACCCGCTTGGAAACGTTTGGAAGAATTCGATTTTATATTCAGGAATAATCCAAATGCACAATTACACAAAATAAAAATATAATACTTGAATAATAGAGAAATACCCTTGATAAGTGTAAGAAGGGTTCTGTTCACCATAAGTGGATCAAATCAGTTTTTTTTTTCAATTTTTCAGCTCAACTGGCCTTCGGTTAGTGTTCAGCAGTGGTGGAAATGGTGGAAATTGATCGCAAACGTGTGCTTACTAGCGTGGGACACCAAAAGACATTTTACTCCTGTACACTTTTTGAGTTCCATTTTGGTCCCATATCAACTGTGCAAAATTTCAGCTCGATCGGAGAAACTATATTTTAGCGCCAGCCATTTTAAGTTTTTATATGATTTACTATGGGGAAAATCACTTTTTCGAAGAAAAATCGCCACAGGTTTCCCCTTAACCCCTAAAAATAAATCGATGAATGATTTCTATTGGAAGTTTTACGAGGAACCAACCCTCCGAATACCGCAAAGCGATCTTAGGCATGTGGAAAAAGTTATTGTCTGAAAACCGAATGGGATGCCAACGTTGTTTAACATGTAAGGAATAACAATAAATAATAAAATCTCGTCATTTTATCGATCGGGTGAGGCTTAATAACTTTTTCCACGAACGTCGCATCGGTTTGCGGTCTTCGGAGGTCTGCTTCCTCGTGAAGTTTTCTACAGAAATCATTCATCGACTTATTTTTAGGGATCTAGGGGTGACTCCTAGCGGTTTTTCTTTGCAGAAGTAAAATTTCACCATAGTGAATCGTATTTATGAAAAATTAAGAATGGCTGGCGCTAAAATATAGTGTCTCCGATCGATCTGAAATTTTGCACAGTTGATATGGGACCAAAGTGGAACTCAAAAGGTATACATGAGCTTGAGTTTTTCCATTTTTTGTATTTTCCCATATAAACCGTGTACCAGGCTAGTGCTTACGCGCTACAAAAAAAAAATGCCATCGCATCGCAAACCTTTGCTGTGCGATGTGTTCGTACGTGTGTCCTTTGATTGCTCAAAAAATATATTTCCATGCTTAATGGTTTGCAGTCATAAAAGCCCAAAATCGAATATTTTGCTCTATAAATTGAGGTATAGCTCCAAATTGTGACGTGGAGCCCGGATTCGGATTCAGCGGCCCAAAATCTGTCAGAGACTCATAAGTTTGCTTTTGAGACAGACCAAAAGTTAAGTTTTGTTACGCTGTGTAATCAGCAGAATAGATTAATTTAAAATAACAAACATAATTTAAATCGTGCATAAAATGCGAACCACACTGGTGGACACGCTTGCCGTTGACCGTTAACGCATGTTGGAATTGGACGAATATTTGCTTCTATTCCCACAAACGTCACTTAAAAGTAGTCTATTGATGTTCTCCAATTTGCAAGCGAACCATTCCTTCCTATGGAGGTGGAAAAATTTCAATTAAAAATTTTGATTTTCGAGTAACTGAGCAGCGAATGCAATTCAACGGTTAATAGATAAATCTCATGTTAACCATTGACCGTTAAATTTTGTTTGCTTTTCAACAACGTTCCATTTTGAGGTAGTTTAAGGCAAACTTTCGTGTTATAACAGTTCAAATAAGCCAACAAATGACATAAATCGAGGGGTCGACAAATTTAAGTAACCAAATGCATTTTCCTTACTCTTTTGGTGAGGACTTCGCCATCTTATACATTTTTAAAGACAACGTGTAAATAGTGGGCCGGTATCAGCAAGATTCCACAGCAGGAAAAAAGTCTTCTGCAACGAAAAAAATGTTGTTAATTATTGAAATTATTGATTTGTTTGTGAAAATTCCGACATATTTTATTGCTCAAAAATCAATAGGGGTATTCACTAAACAGATTAAAATAAGGCGTAAGCCATGATTATCTCCTTTCAAAATTTATCGATTTCGGCGTCATGTTTCAGACATATCAGAATTTTAACATGAAAATTTATTGAAACATGATTGAACTACAAAAATGTGTTAATGTTTAATCCAATCAACACCTACTGTTTATCAAGATTGTGATAGGATATTCTCTTTAAGGCGAAACTGGAATCATTTCTTCATTTTTTGGTTTTTGATTTTTTTTATTAATTAACGAAGCACTAACTTCAAAATCGGTTTTCGTGCACATGTAGAGTATGGATCAAGGTATCTTCTGATTTTTTTGTAATGGAAAATGTTTACCATTTTTGTGGAAACCATTTTTTATGAAATTTTGTACAAAAAAGGTTTCCGCAAAAACGAAAAACATTTTCCACTAGGAAAAAAATCAGGAGATACCTTGATCCATACGCTACATGTGTACGAAAACCGATTTTGAAAATACTGCTTTATTATTTAATTAAAAATCAAAAACCAAAAAGGGAAGAAATGCTTCCAGTTTCACCTTAAAGGCCCGTGTGCAAAAGGGAGAAGGGAAGGGGTGGGGGTTGTAACCGGAACTACGCACGACCATATCTCTATATATGGGACATGAATTCATCAGCGTATTTTACAGGTTTAAGTCAGGATTTATGGAGGTTTATATGAGGTACAGTGGGGTTCCGATTTTGGCAACAACATTTTTATTTTCAGTTGCCAAAAACGGAACCGTGCTTAAAACGGAATTTTTTTCGTCAACATTTTTTTACATTTCTCTGTTTCTAAATGATTACATAATATGCCTAGTTACCGTTTTGAAACCATACGACGATCTAACCCCGGAACATTAGTTTGATCATATTTTCGTAGAGCATTTTGTGGCCTCATCACACTGCTACAAATGAAAGAATCTCTAAAATCAAATATCTTAATGCGTCTATCTAGGAATATTTGTTACTTTTTTGAAACAATGTATAAATTCTATGTGAACTCTTCTAATAAATGTCCTTTGTGCAATTTCTAACCGCATTAGTGACGTTAAAACACCTTAAAAGCATTGCATCTATGATTATGTTGATTTTAGATATTGGCTGCTTCTCAGAGGCTTTACAGGTAGTGTTTTATGGAATTGTAGAATGGCAAACAGAACAGTCAATAATACACTGTAGACAATTTTATCGTTTAATGTTGCTTAAAGTTGAGTAAGGGCTTGTTTGCCAGGAGAGAAGGTGTTCAAATTAAGTTGTAAACATTTACGTTGTCGCAAAAATAGGATCATTCGTGAGAGATGCAAACATGAAAATCATGAATAAATCCACCCAGTCTACACACGACCGCATACTATACAGAATGGGACAACAAAAAAGAAAAAATGGCAGACATTTTATTGGTGTATATCCGCATATGCATCATCCCATTAGTAATATTTGCAAACATTACGTCAGTTTGGCTTTTTAAACCAAATGATAAAATTTCTTTATGCAATTCAGTTTCATAATTTCTATTTTATACTACTGGTTATTTTTTTCATACCGGTTCATTATACAACTGAAATTAGTTGCATAATGGTCATTATGCAACTCAAATGAGTTGTATAATGAAAAAACCATTGCATAAAATTGTGTATAAAACTCGTTGCAAAACTCAATTTTTACAGCACTCGTAGTATTTATCCAACTCGGCAAGCCTCGTTGGATATATGTACGACTCGTGCTGAAAAACTCAACTATTTGCAACGCGTTACATAAATAACTATAAAGAAACATCGACTTTCTCATTCACGAAATTTAACAGGAATTGCTGAAAAAATCACATTTTGTGATATTTTATGAAAACTCTGAAAAAGTTAAGGCAAAATTTCAGCAGGTGTTTCTGAAAAATGAATCTTGTGGTTTTATTCCCATTCGCAGCGAAATTCATGTGTAAATTCATAAAGAAAATCTATGGAATTCTCGAAAAGAGCCATACGGACTAAACGACTCCCATATAGCCGAGGCGGTAAACGCACGGGTATTCAGCATGACCATGCTGAGGGTGACGGGTTCGATTCCCGGTCGGTCCAGGATCTTTTCGTGAAGGAAATTTCCTTGACTTCCTTGGGCATAGAGTATCTTCGTGCCTGCCATACGATATACACATGCAAAATGGTCATTGGCAGAGGAAGCTCTCAGTTAATAACTGTGGAAGTGCTCATAGAACACTAAGCTGAGAAGCAGGCTTTGTCCCAGTGAGGACGTTACGCCAAGAAGAGGAGAGGAGGACTAAACGACTCATAACAAAACAGTGAACACTAAGTCGACAGAGACCAGTACTCAACAAACTTTTTGGTCGTATAAGCATCGAATAAACTGCTTTGACCCCTCGAGTGATCGCGCTGCTGTATTTTGTACAACTCTTTGAAATAATCTCGCTTTTTGTTCCCAGCATTAGCGTGGTGCTAACGGTGGTGGCCAACTGCGCGAGTTACGGGAGCGGACCTAGTGTGATGGTTAGAACACGTGACTATCACGCTAAGGACCTCGGATCGAATCCCACTCCCGACCCGACAATCTTACAAAAAACGTGATTTCTTCCTTAGGAAGGGAAGTAAAGCGTGGGTCCCGAGATGAACTAGCCCATGACTAAAAACTTCAACAAAAGAAACTGTTGTTCAGCTACTTCTGTTCTTTTAGGTATGTCTATGAACCATTTGAACAGCTTGGTGAAACTTGTAAATTTTTTAGAGCCCCGGATGAACTTATTTGAACACTTCCTTGATGAATTCTGTGAGGAATAAATGAGATGGTTTTTATATATTTCCTGATGTCTGAAGATATTAACAGAGCCAAACAATCAGCCAAAATGTATCACTTTAGACAAATAGTGAGGTCGTACCCTTAAAAATTATGAAATTATTCTCTCAAAGCAATTTTCCACCAAATTCTCTAAAGCAAGGGGGTACTTTTCAGTAGACCCTTGTGCTCTCAAGGACAACACTTTCGCGTTGTAGGTAAATGGTCAGAGATTCAATTCCCAGCCCTGCCACCAACAACTTTTAGACAATCCAAAATTATTCAATCTATGGTCTCTACTCTAAGCAACTGCTCTAACGAAAGGTAATTCGATATCGTTCTACCGTCGTCAAAAGTAGAAAAGAAATCAGTATTGAAGCTATTAGTGTAAGAAAAAATTTCATCCAACAGCTCACGTTCTAGTCGTAATGGATAAACGACTGACTACAAATGTGTGAGGAAGTGAATTTCAAAAACATACTTTGAACATCGAAGCCACAGCTTAAAAGTCGTGGATATTTACCATGGCCAATGGACATGCTGAGGGTGACGGGTTCAATTCCCGGTCGGTCCAGACACATTTTGTAAAGGAAATTACTTCAACTTTCTTAGGCATAGAGTATCTTCATGCCTGTCGCACGATATACACATTAATATCTGTGGAAGTGATCATAGAGCACTAAGCTGAGAAGCAGACTTTGTCCTAGTTGGGACGTTATGCCAACGAAGAGAGATCTATCGGTTTTGTGCACCCTGCACACAAAAAACAGTTGGACATAATATAAAATGATATTTGTACTCATACATCACGTATTTAGGATATGTGTAACCTCGTGTGTGGCAAACATAAATGGGCTGGTTCCTTGTTCGAATGCCGGAATAGCATAAAATCGTTAATATTTCTTATCGTTATAATACAAGTTGTCCCTCTAAGCAGAATACCCTCTTCGAATGAGTGTAATCTGTTTCGTACCTTTTAATTCCGCCCCAATTGCTTATCCTTGTAATCTTCCTCAAAAACACCAGGGTGACAAAAACCGAACATGCCAAAAACGGAATCCCACTGTATATACAGTCCAAGAGATTAAAGACCATAAACCCTAACTACCTCAACCTTAAAGAGTTATGAAATGGATAAACATTCACACGTATTATGAATATCATCCAAAACTACGTCACGCTTTTAGGAATAGGATGGGGCTGCTTTTATGAAAATGTGTCGATCCATTCAAATGTTTTGGATGTTGGAGGGAGGTCGCTTAAAAACTTCAATTTTTGCGCGTCGTAATTTATGGACATCCACATGTCAGAAACGTCTGTTAGGCATACGAATATTATTTGTTGTGGTGATTTCTGTGAAACTGGCAACACAGCATGAATCAGAAGAATAGATTTAGGTAGAAAAAACATGGAAAAATGATTTGTTGATATCTTTCATTCAATTTTAATTCTTCTTGGCTTATTTTGAACATAATGAATGGTACTTACTCCGTATACACAAATTTGTGAGAACTTATATACTAAAACCATAGACAAACAGACGTAACACTCTAATCATTCCCAACGTACACCGATTTAACGAGCAATTTCGAAATTTCAGAGTTCGTCAACCGCGCTCGCATCGGTTTCGTCGAGTTTGACGTTTGCTCCACTACCACCACCTAGTTCATGGTTGGCCAAACTCAATGTTTTAGCATTGGGCGAATATGTTTCTGTGACTGTGTTTTGAATCAAAAAATGTTCGGAATGTTATGTGTAAAATTGCTTTATTTTTTGAAAAGTGATAAAATGTGTTAACTTTATATTTTTGTGTATAAAAAAAAACAAAAAACACTTTAAATTAAAAGCATCATACGCAAATTTAGAATATTATCTTGAAAGTGAGAAAAAAGAAAGCATTAAAATTGAGCTAAAGATGATGAAGTATCATCAATTAATTTTTCCATGTTTTACTAATGTGACCTTAAACTTTTGCCTGATTTGCCCCCCATATTGATGGGTGATCCCAAACTTTTGGTCGATGACATCAACTGATTAAACTTATCTTTTTACGACTATAGAGATTTTTCAAATTCGCCAATTCTTTCAAAAATTGTTGTATTCATACCTTCCATCTGTTCAAGGCCTCTGCAAATCGCTACTCTCATTTGGTTAATATCAGTCAATAAAAGTGAACGCCACAGCTCAAGGCTTGCATAGTTCATATTCAAATATCTCTGTGGTGTAATAAGAGTGTGCATTCAATTAGCTCTAGTTAGCTTAATTTTAGGCCGTCCAGCTGAGCTGTGTGGAGTGAAATCGACTTTTGAACCAACATCCAAGTACCTAAATTGCCATTGTATATTTGAAACAGAAATGATCCAACGTGAGTAAAATACGGTATATCTAGGAAAACACATAGAGGAGCAGCGAGTTTACATTCCGCCACCAAGCGCGTAATGCAACTGTAATGTGAAAGTCGTAACGACTCCACCAAGTGTTTGTGTACCCATTTGAGTCCAAGTGCAGTGCGGCGTGTATATTTTCCGACAATTTCTAAACATTGAGAAAGAAGAAAAATCTATTCAGATTAAAAGAGTTCCGACCTGCGCGGCCAGCCAACAAACTGTGGACCTCAACTCAACTCAACGAAGCGCCCCCCACTCCAGCATCAGTCGAACGGCACCAGTGGAGCTCCCGGTACAAAGGAGAGAAGCTGAACCAGGGGAGAGAAAAGTTCATTAAGCAACACCGACAACTCCGAAAAGGTTTGTGTTAATTAATGGTATTTAAATTTTCCCAACTATCTTTCTAATGCCCGCGCCCGCGCCTGTCTGTATGAGGAGGGGTCGGGGAGAGGGTAGGGTAAGTCGATAAGCACACATATAGTGCCGGGCGGCCTGGATGCATTGCATACCCGGTCTACCCTTACGCGCAGCACAGATTCCACAATTGCTGCCACGCATTGCTGGCTGAGGATAGAAACATTTCTTCTCGGCACAGATCCATCCGTCCGTCGGATCCTTCCGACAATGCAACTGAGGAGAGATATGGGGAGATTGTGTTATATGCGTCTTTGTTAAAAAAAAGTATATATTAGCACATTACCTGCGATGCTTCGATGGGGTCTGAAAATAAATAGGCAGTGGAGACCTGTTTTGGGCACATGCTGCTAATAACTCAATTTTGAACCTTGTTTTTCTCGGATATGCTCGGTCATCAAAACTGTTATTTTTACATAATGAAGTCTACGGGTGCAACCGTATTTTTGTACATCATACAAAGCTACGATATGTAGGCTACTGCAGCCAATGAATCTTCTGAAAAAAATTGAGATATTCTAAGTTACCCAAATCTTTAAAGCCTGTCCACGTTAAACTTTGGTGTCCTGCATAATCTTGAAAATGAAGATACAAACTTCAAATAAAATAATACTAAAACATTCAGTAACTGTAGGTCGTAGAAAAATAGAGACATATGTATTACATAGGTATTCAGTTATTTTCTGGTATCAGTAGACACATTTAAGTGATCTGCTTGAAATCTCAAATTTTAGGGTTCTATTTTCCATACGCGTTTTCGGTAATGTTTTTCGATCTTGAATGTTTCTAATAGCATATACAGTGGGAATCCGATTTTGGCAACAACATTTATATGTTCAGTTGCCAAAAACGGAATTGTGCTCAAATCGAAATCTTTTTTTTTGTCGTCATTTTTCTTACATTTCTCTGTTTGTAAATCATAACGAAATATGCCACGTCATTGTTATAAAACCATACGATGATCTAAACACCTCTAACATACAAGTTGAATCATATTTCCTTAAAGCACTTTTCGACCTCCACACACTGCTACAAATGAATGCATTCGTAAAATCAAGTATCCTAATGTATGTGGTTAATATTGTTTGCCTTTGTAGAACATAGTAGAATTACAATTTGAATTATTCTCTTAAATGTCCTTGTGCAATTCATAATCGTATTAGTGGCGGTAACGCCAGTCGGGGAAAACTTTTCGTCATACGGAAAATTCTCCACTGGGTGTTATGTGTGTTGTCCGTTGTCTAATGTATCAGGTATCATGTATCAGTAGGTCGGCTCCAGAGGCACGTTCTCCTCCATTTGGGAAATTTGTGCCATCACCATGAACACGAGCCTTTTCATCATTTGCCTGACGGAGAAGGGAAGGAAAAAGGATAGGACATGGGAAAGGGCAGGTAAGGGAATAGGATCGTCATACTCGCAAAAGCGTACTACAATTGGTTCACATAGCGTCCTGAAAAGGACACTGTAATAACGCATAAAGCGTAAAGAGAGCCTATAGCTCTTTACCGCAGCGGATCAAGAACAACAGAACGTCCTGAAGATTCAGGTTTCTGAAGTCAGTTTCACTTAATAAGTGTTTTCCGAGTACTCGGAAACGCAATTGCGCAAAAACTGGATAGTTACATATTAAATGATACGAAGTTCCATAATCGGATTCACAGCTATCACAGGCAAATGAATCAGCTTGCTGAATATTCGCCATGTGTTAATTGAGTCGGCAGTGGCCAGTCAATGCTTTGACCAGCATGCTGCAATTCTGCTTTGACAGATTTGTTAGATACTTTGCCACCCCTAGAGATGGCTCAGTACAATACAATTTTGTTTGACGACATGACTCCAAACTATTCCAGTATTGCCTGTGCTGAGTGGCAGCCCAGGTGTCAATCTGAAGTTTTACCCAACACTTGGATACCGGAATAGCTGGCTCAGGGCCAATGAAGTCATGTGATGCTCCAGTACGAGCCAGTACGAGCCAATTCATTTCCAGCGATGGAAGAATGGTTAGGCACCCATACAAGGTGAACAGCGTTTGCTGAATTCAGCTCCTCGATTTGAGTGCGACAAGCGATAACTATCTTCGACCTAGAGTTGGCCGAAGCAAGTGCTTTAAAAGCAGCCTGGCTATCTGAACAGAAGTATATTACTTTGCCCATTACGTGCTGCTGAAGTGCTGATTGCACTCCGCACATAAAAGCGAAGATTACGGCCTGAAAAACGGTGCAGTGTCTACCAAGTGAATAAGCCTGATGCAGCCTTATCTCACGAGAATAAACACCAGCACCTGCTCGACCTTCGAGAAGGGAGCCATCAGTGTAACATTACGATGCCGTCTGAAATACTTCTCTCCAGATAACCAGATGTCCACTCTTCCCGTGGACAAGCAATTGTAAGATCACTTGGAGCAAGGACAATTTTGTCCCAATTCACCAAAAGTGGAAACAACGAGGTGTGTGTTGAACTGCGGTTCACAGGAGTTTCCTCTAGTAAACCGAGTAGGTACCCATAGACGGTAAGTACAAGAAAGTGCTTCTTGTTTGAGATGAATGTGTAGTGGAGCAACGTCAAAGAGAACTTCGAGCGCTGCCGTGGGAGTTGAAGAGAACGCTTCAGACATCGCCATTAAGCACATCCTTTGGAGATGGCCTAATTTTGATTGGAAAGGTTCGCCGGCATTGCCCGAAGGCCATACAAGCTTTCTTGATTCTGAACTCAACATGAGGTGTCCAGGAAAGCTTGGAATCAAGAATGACTCCAACGTACTTTACCTGTTCAGTAGGCTGTCCCAAAATTGCACATGGTCAAAAAGCTTGGTGGCTCACCCTGCAAATGATAGCTATGGGTGTTAGAAACAAACTTTTGTATGACGGCAACTTTCAAAAATGACGTTTAGAGGTCGCCCCAGCGAGATTTTTGAAAAATGGCCATTTTTCGTAATAAATTTCATACAAATATTTTTTACCGTACAAAAAATGGCAATACCCACTATTTTTATATTTTTTACAGCTTGATATGGATCCAAACTTCTTGGGAAAAATAATTAATGACATGTTTTGCAAGTAACTTTTTGATACTGATTTTTTGAATTTACTAAAATTTGTCGTTTTTTGATATACTTTGCATTTTACCCATCATAAAAAGTATCTGAACCTAAAGCTAATTTAAAACAACTTCCATAAAAAGATAGGAAATTTTATGAGGAAAAACATTGCCAAAGACAGCATGGCGTTTTTTCTATCCGTTTTAGAGTTATTCACAGTTTACTATTTGGTGAAATTTGAATTTTTAGATATTTTTCTAAAAATGTCACATGTAAGAACTTCCCAAAATCACATACAAAGTAAAAAATCACATATGCTCAATAAGTTTTTGTCTTGATTGTGTTATGGAATTATGGTGACATCATTATTTGATTTTTATTTTTTGTTATTCAATCCCTTCATATAGAAATTATCTAGCAAAGATTTCTTAAAAAGCTAGCTCTCTTGGCAAGCTTCGTACAGCCTATTGATTTTTAAAGATATTCTCCACAAAATGTTGAGCCATATTTTCGCGTTTATCTTACTTTCCTGTCGATATTCTCAATTATTTTTCTACATGAAGACGTATGAGTCCTGGACCAGTGAAACAGCCCTGGAAACAGTGGCAAAGTGCATAAAGGCGAATACGTTGATCCATGCCAAATTCAAATCGCGTTTACGAACATCTTACGTAAGAATACCAATTTTTAGATACTAAGTTCCAATTCAAGACATTCTAAAAAGCAGGGCATGTCTTTTTTTACATCTACTGATTTGAACTATCTTATCAACTCCGAAAATAAGATACACCGAGGCAAATTGAAACGGGTGGGATGAGCTGAACCAGTGAGTTAACGTAATGTTATCCAAGAACATTTTGATTTGAACACATACACGGCATACAATAAGACAAGTTAGGCTATTATTGGTAAACAACAGTTTTGGACGTAAACAAGTGACGTCATTTTTATTGTCCTATCTGTTGATCAAAATGATAGGTAGGGACTACTAGAACGTTTTATTCATGTCTTTGAACGATTTGAACAACATCTTTGAAAAACAAAATCGACATGTTTTGCGGAATGTATCACCTTTTAAATGATGTAGAAAATGTGCCGTGCGTTTGATTGTGTATTATGCTCGTATAAACCATAGGGCACTGCATTGTTTTGATTTTGTATGGGATTTTGACGTTTCGTGGCGTTGTTGTTTACAAAATATCTGTAAGAGTGAAAAAGAAGGAGAGAATTTCGTGCAGTGCCCTATTGTCAGTACATAACCGTTATAAATGCCATGGCATACTGAGGCATCTCAAAATGGTACCTAATGATAAAGTTTCTCGCTAGTAGGTGCCTTTCTAGATCAAAGAAAATGGATTTGTCAACGGAAACAAAAATTCAATGAATGATGCTACCATAATTCCTAAACACAATCAAGACAAAAACTTGTTGAGCATACGTAATTTTTTACTTTGTATGTGTTTTTGGGCAGTTCTTTTGTGATTTTTTTTTAAACCTAAAAATCCAAATTACACCAAACAGTATATTGTGAATAACTCTAAAACGGATAGAAAAAACGCCATGCTGTCTGCGGCAAAGTTTTTCCTCATAAAATTTTCTATCTTTTTATGGAAATTGCTTTAAATTAGCTTTAGGTTCAGATACTTTTTATGATGGGTAAAATGCAAAGTATATCAAAAAATGACAAATTTTAGTAAATTCAAAAATTCAGTATCAAAAAGTTACCTGCAAAACATGTCGTTAATTATTTTTCCCAAGAAGTTTAGATCCATATCAAGCTGTAAAAATATAAAAATAGTGGGTATTGCCAATTTTTGTACGGTAAAAAATATTTGTATGAAATTTATAACGAAAAATGGCCATTTTTCAAAAATCTCGCCGGGGCGACCTCTAAACGTCATTTTTAAAAGCTGCCGTCTTACAAAAGTTTGTTTCTAACACCCATAGCTATCATTTACAGGGTGAGCCCCCAAGCTTTTCGACCATGTGCAATTTTGGGACAACCTACTGTTCAGTCACATTGATTTCAGAATCAAAGAGACGTAAAGGTCGACACCATTACGGTTTCGCTTTTCCGTGAAAATAACAATAGATGTTTTACTCGGATTTACCGATAGGACATATTGGCGACACCAACCCTCAACTACCTGAAGAGCGTTTTGCATTAGGTCGAAAAGGGTGCTGATGCACATACCGACTAACAATGTTAGGTAGTCGTCGGCAAAACCACTATTATTGAGTTGCCTCAATAGCGTATCTGCTACGAGATTTTACAAAAGTCGAGATAAGATGCCCCTTGGGGGCATCCACAAACACTCAATTTTGTAATCGCCGCTTGACGCAATGTCGAGAAGAGATGTCGGTTTTTAAGCATTTGGTGAATCCAATTGGAAATCATAGGCGATATGCCATGACCCCGTGCGGCTTCCAGTATGGCACGTTGTCAAAGGCACCCTCGATATCTAAGAAAACACCCAAAGCAGGATTGTTTTTGAGCGATTGCCTTCTCGATATCGTAAACAACTTTGTGTAAAAGAGTTGTCACCTCTATGCAGAGGGTGCATGAGACCAAGAGACAAAAGTTGATAAAACAGAGCGGTTCCTGTGAGTATCGGTCCCCCGACCCACTTTCTTGACCCACAGCAAGAACCAGGTTCTAGAAAGGCGGAACCAACGCTGAACTAACGAGCCATCCCAAACCAAGATAGAAGTTCAAATCTCACAAAAATAGGAATGATCAATGGGGTGTGTACTTACGTTTATTGTGGTCTTAGCCTAATTACGCTTATCCTACGGTTCTGTTGGTGTGTGGTGCAGTGTAATGGTGTATCCCTCGGCGTCAGCGAAGCGATCTGCTCTGTCCGGACAGTTCTGGGGGTAAAGACCACCGGCACCATGCCGGCCACCCCGCTGCTTTGCACGCCATGAACGTTCTTACACCACGACATCACCACCATTCAACAGGGTGTTCACCACCAGATTTTTGCTGGTTCAAAAGAAAGGCCTTTTGTAGGCATCGGATGGCATTAGTGGTTTAATTTTGTATAGTTTGGGATATTGCTAGACATCACGTTTGTTATATTTTTCTTATTTCTTACCGATCTCATCTTATGCTCACTCTTGCTCATCCATCAGCAAGTCCATTTTAGGCATCACTTCTTCTTCACCGTTTTATAGATACAAGAAACACAATAAATTTGCCAGTTTGCACCAAACACTATAGCCAACTCACATTGGTCAGACAACTAGATGGATAGAGTCACACAACGATTCGCACTATTGGGGTCTGTTTGACGGTAAACCAATAACTGATAGTTGTCTCTTACAAAGATTTTTTGGCTATGGCATGTGTGCTCTCGTGAGTGGTATACAGTTTGGTGGTACTCATTGTAGATCGGCCTTCGTGACGAGTAATAACTCTTGCTCTTATCAGAGAATGAGCACTTATGTTAGGGTTACTGATACCAATGACTTGTTTTTATGGCAACGTTTTGAATCGGGTTTAGGTGGGATGAACAGGTGTATTACTTCAGGTGATGTCGGGTGGATTTTAAATTAATTTAATTTGCAAAAGCAGTTTGCGCCCAGCAGAGCATCCATTGAGGCATGCGGCGCGATCAATCGATCATTGCCAACGATTGATCCGATGACAATGTTCTGTTGTAATTGTTGTTTAGTGTAGTGATTGACATGGTAATAATCGACTAAAACTCCTGTGTCAATTGGTGTGGCTGAGAGCATTTATCATCAGCTCATTACGCGAAAGCAATAGTCACCTGCCACAGTCATCAAGGCAGAGGAGCAGGTTACAGAGTCACAGTGGACTTTCCAGATTGGTAAGCATGTTGGTTCACATGAAGAGGCACATTGGCCAGATGAACATCACGGATGTGATGATCGACAATGCGTTCTAAGCATTTCAGAAGAAAAGAGGTCAAACTGATAGGTCTGAAGCTCTGCTTCTTCATACGACGCGCGACCCACTTTCGGAATAAACTTTACAGTAATATCCCGCCAGGATTTGGGAATATACCCTGTAGCAAAACTGCAAACAAGTAGTTGTTTCAAAACATGTTTGAAATGATCAAATCCTTTTTGAAGCAAAATAGGATAAATCCCATCTGCCCCAGGAGATTTGAAAGGAGCAAAGCTATTAAGTGTCCACTCAATCGATTCTAAAGTTATGATACTCCGAGCCTAAAGAATCATAACTACAAGAAAAGACATCAAGTTCATCCGAAAGATGTAATATCCACACATCCGGGGAAGTGTGTACTGAATAAACATTCCAAAACTTCCTCATCAGAGGAAGTGAAATCACCATTTGGCAAACGAAGTTCGTTCACTTGAAAATCCTTAGATTTTGCAAGGATTTTGTTCAATCAACTGGCTTCACTCGGACTGGAAACATTTGTACAAATGTTTTTCCAGCCGGATTGTTCAGCAGACCGAAGAGCTTTCTGGTAGGCCTTGCGAGCCGACCTGAAAGCCTCCGATCCAGCCGAACGTCGTTCTAACTTTTTCTACATTGTTTTCTGAGCTTCGCCAGATCAGAATTCCACTAAGTGGTTCCTCTTGTGGTCTTCACAGACCGCAGAGGGCAAGCTTCTTCAAAAACTTCCATGATGAAGGCCGTTGTAGTAAGGAAGATGCGTCCAAATGCATATAAAAAGGCAATAATTTATTGGTTTAATACATGCATTCATTGCATATACTTTCATTCTAAGAGAAACCAAACAAAATTTCAGCCTTAATACAGTTCAGCTCTTGTAAATAACGTTTTTTGTAAAGACTAACATTACGGCTTCGTATGTTTATGCGGGGCAGTATGCACCCTTGCTCGGGGTAAAATGCACTACAACAATGGGGCAGGATGCACTCAAACAAAGGGGCAAGACGCACCACAACATTGAGGCAAGATGCACCGTCGAGTTTAGAAATCTTTTTACTTCTTAGACAAAATGCATGTTTTATAAGGTTTTAAGACAAACAATAGCTAGATTTTGTTTGCGATTACTTACAGAGCACTCATAGATATTATTACAGCTTGTTTTCTATAGGTGCGTTTTGCCCCAACCAATGGAGTGCATATTGCCCCAATCAATAGTAAAAAATAAAATAGTTTAAAACATATAATTTACGTAGATTACTGTTTAAGTTATTTTTCCTATGCTTAGCATTGCCCTCAATGAACTGAATAAACACAACAGCATTAGATGTTTGGTCGGTTTTCACCATCAAATCATTCGACAAACGATCGGGAAAATTACATCAGAATCGTGCTTTTCAATTTTATTCATTTTTCTCACTAATTACGTAACGCAGATATGTAAAATTTTCCAGATGCTCATTTATTAAGACGTTCTATTAGACTGATAAGGTTTCAAAGCTCTAAAACCGATGATCCCTGAAAAACAAAGGGGGTGCGTTTTGCCTCGACAGTGCGTATTACCCCAGATGCCCCTATCAACGGCATCATCTAAATCACTTCAATTGGAGTGTCAATTGATGGTGAGCATCCATGAAATTTGGCTGCAACCAAATTGGTAAAGAGATCCCAGTTGGTTGACCGGGGGTTCCTGAAACGCAAAGTTTGCGAAGTAGCATTCACATGTTCAACCAAGATGTTGTAACCGATCGCGTAGCGAAGCTATTGAAGTAATTCAAAGCTTTCAGTTTGATATGCTTCATAATTTAATATGGATTAGGCAAGCGTTACACCACGTAACGTTTCAATTAGTCCGACTGAGATTCTAGCCCAGACAAGAACCAAACCACGTGAAACGTACACGGAGAAACGAAAGCACCCAAAAGTGAGTTCAATCCACCCAACTTCGAGGTTGCGTGCGGGAAGCCAATTTTGAGTTGGTGAAGTCGATGTTGAGGTAGGTAGTTTGCATTTAGGCGTATTCGCCCAAGCAACACACATGGTTACAAAACAGTCACGGCAGCGTATGTAAGGGTTGCACAGAAGTCACTGTGACTTACTGCGCAACCCTTACATACGCTGCCGTGACTGTTTTGTAGCCATGTGTGTTGCTTGGGCGGCCAAAGTACCTAAAGTCGATGTTCTTTTTACTCAACCATCAGTTAAAATTACTCAACTTTCGGTTCTATGTCACTTACTCAATTTTGGCTTTCCGCATCGAACTCTCAAAGTTGGGTTGTTTTGCTATTTACTCTTTGACAACAATAAAGAGAGCGAATGAAATAGGATGCAAAAAAGAACTCAAAAGTGAGTTTAAAAATACTCAAACTTGAGTTTTCTTGTTTTTCAGTGTATAAATTTAGATTTGAGCACAAAAATTCCACTCTCAAATTTCTCTGATATTAAATAACTGGATTAACCAATCAGGAGGTGACACATGTTGGCGCAATTTCCACCCAACAGTTCGAGGGTCTCTTGATGCCTCACATGTGCAAGACAGATCATTCCCAAGTTGATCTTAAAGTGAGACAGTTCGTTAGCCAAAGTTAAGCCGAAAGATTAACTACCAAGTAGTGAGAGAAGTTCGCAGTGAAAGATTGTTAAACCACAACGGTAATTTGCAAAAAGCGTAGAGCAGTGAGTTCAAACTATAATTTAGAATAAAATTCCCTCCTACAGTGTCGTAATTGCTAAGTTGAACGAAAAGCGAAGCCAAATCTAGTTGCCCCAAAAAGCTGTGTAATACAGGTAATTAAGTGATGCTAATTTCGATCAAATGTGATTCTAAAGGTGATTTTGTTCGAAGGTCAAAGCCTTCGAACGAAGGTTTTAATTGCGGGCAGATTTGTAGTGGCCATAACCGTGGCAAAAACGGCGTGCAAACCACCGCAGCCTTTGTGTTCCATCGACCGGCCTACGTGATCGCCGCCCTCCCACGTGCTCAGTGCTAAACGCCTATTGTTGAAGAACAATACCCACTCGGATCATCACGAGTGCAGCGCGTCCTTCGTAAGCGCCCGTGCAAACGCCCTGAGCAACTGAAGCCCGCTGCGCAATAGTGTTCTTCTTTGAGCGCCGTCAAATCGGTTCACCACACGTGACTGGCCCGACGCGAGCATTCACCGGCGCCTTCGCGCTAGCCCCACTGCAAACAGTCGTTCAGTGAGAAGTGTGAATCACAGCGTTCTATTTTCGTCGCTGGGCCACCCTAGTCCGCTTCAACAGCCAAACCGCTGAAACACACTGCGCACACGTGTTCTACCCCGATTGCCAAAAGCAAACCGCCGTAAGTTTCATCACACGTGACTGGCCCGACGCGATCATTCACCGGCGCCCTCGCGCTAGCCCCGCTGCCAACAGGTGTGCAGTGTGACGTGTGAATCACAGCGTTCCGTCTCCGTTGTTGGGCCGCTCTAGCCTGGTTCGTCGACAACACCAGCTTGCCGCCAGATATCCAGTTCACGTGCACGTTCATCATCCTTCGGCTCACCGATCCGAATCCACGATCATTCGCCACGCCTTCATCGTCGACGATCGTCAAGTCGTTCTCCAGCATCACCAAACCTTCTGAGTTGAAGATCAAGGTCAGACCGCTTAGCTTGTAATTTAAAACCATTGTACACACAATACTAACCTCCTAACGCCAATATTCCGGAAAAATTATACTATCCAACCATTTTGCAAACCATACAACCTATTGTAGTAAGTGAAGTACTGTAAAGATTTGGTGACGTCAGTTAGTTTGATATTTTGAGATTTTTGAGTTTGGTCCCGCGATCGGTAGACCCGCCCTGGGGAGTTAGCTGGGCATCCTTGAAACGCGCATTTCCGCATCACGCTGTAAAGCGTGTTGGCGCTAAAGCGGATTTGTTACTTCCATCTCTTAGGGTATTTTTTTTTTTATTTATTTACTTGATCTTCGACTGGGTCGTACAGATTGCTTATCTTAAACATAAATAAAAAATGCATGTTGCAGTAACAAAAATACAAATCAAATGACACATAAGAAATAAACTAAGTACAGAGAACTACAAACTGCTATTGAAAGAAACAATACATGAGCTTAAAAAGTCCGGTGCGAAGGTCGCCATGCTATATTAGAATAATCTCTAAACTCGCGACACCACACTTCTCTAGGCCAATTCGTTTTTTTCAGAGCCGAGTTACGAAATTTTGCTTCGACAGATACTTTGTACGATACATAGTCTAGCATGGAAACGTTTTTCCACGGAGGTACTAAGCGTTTCACACTTAACACTTCTTCCGCGCCTATGGATTCGCAAACCATTAGCTTTAGTTCATCCTCAGTTACATCAGTTGCAATGTTCGTTACATAAAGATTGATCGGATCGGTACAACTGTTTGCGGTCATTTCACTAATATATACAGAACTAGATGCAAGTGGGATAGACTGATTGTCTGGACAAGGCAGATTTTCGTGATGACGAATTGAAGTACGAGGCTCTGCAGTTAGCTTCTTTTCCACTTTCGATAACGTTTCACTCATTAGTTTAACTTCCGTTTTCAAAATATCAAAGTCACTCTTAGCTGCGTACTCATTGCTGTTCTTATCGGTGGCAGTTTTGCGAAAACGTCCTTTTGCGATGTAATCCCTGCAGGAGTCGCACATCCAAAATATGCTTGGATGTAGACATGCGCATCCCTCGTCGTAGGATAGACCCATGCACTTTGCATGGAAACTGCGGCGATCTTCGCATTGGCCGTCGCAGGACACAACAATATCTTCTGTGCGGAATTCCAATTTGCAAGCGCTGCAGTAATCATCCATTCTCCAGTTTGGTAAATCCTATCCGCACGAACAATATACGCTACTTCACGACCAGATGGCGGGGTGGTCGGTAAAACGATCGGCGATGGCTATGTATATATCAGATGTGCTTTGTGTAGGTAGAAATAATCATCGGCGAGATAGCATTCGTTCTTCCAAGAAAATAAACAAGCAAATGATGTCGATCCGTGGACGTAGGCCAAAAATGCACTATTTCATCAAAACAAGCGTATCAAAATGCACTTAACTGTTTGTGAATGCAGAATAAACACTTAGCAATCAAACTGCTTTTTCACAATATTTCCAGCGATCGAAGAGGCATGCAACTATAACAACAACACACACATACACATACACGTATTGGTCAATCTCGTCCGTTACAGAAGATCAGTCCTCGGTAAGTTGAGTTCCATTTCGTCTGAAAGCTGAGAACCGCTTCACTTCTGCTATCGAACCCGGTGATCAGGATACCTACGGCACAGGTGTACTGAAACATAAGGTTCCGTATCGTATCGTTTAGTTTTGACGTTTCGGTTGGTCTGCCCCGTAAGTATCTTGTTACAATGTAGCGATGGTCAGATAAAGATTCTTCATCTGACACATGCCAATTGGTCAGCTCGTGACTAATTCTGCTAGAGCAAACTGTTATGTCTAACACTTCCTCTCTACCAGATACCATGAAGTTGGGCGGTTGCCTATGTTAAGTAATCCAAGATCTGTACTACTTAAGTATTCCATCAAACTGGAGCCTCTCAAATTGATGTCTGAGCTGCCCCAGATTATATGGTGAGCATTGGCATCACTACCAATAATTTTGAAGTGCAGTATGCAATGACATGCTTGAAAGCATCCGTAGGGGATGGTTCATCATGCGGTAAATAAACCGAACAATAAACGTATTTCCTGTTGAGGTTTCCAACAGATACACCCATTGTGATAGCACATACATCTCTAGTAGTTAGTTCAGAGATGAGTGTAGCAACGATTGCGTTGTTGACAAGCACACATGCTCGAGGCATGACACGTGAGTTTGCCATTTCATTTTTACTGAAACTAGCAAACACCGGATTCACAAGGTTTCCTAGATAGAAATTCCCCTTACGAAAGTAAGGTTCTTGGACTAACGCCACTTGGGCTGTACAATTCGACCCTTGAAATGGAGCGCATTTTACCTTTCCCCCCCAACTCACATGAAAAGGCGCAACCAAGTTGCTTGGGAGTTAGTTCAACGGTCTTTTGAACCACCCAACCCTTCTCAACGCAAAGCGGCGCAACCAACCCGCGCGCACAATCCATCTATCGGTACATTTCAAACTCGATAAACAATTATTTACATTGACATTATTCCCAGCAACCAACGTAATGCACGTTTCGTGTACTTCTCCAAATGTTTTGTTTATCTTTCTCGGACGTCTAGGTCTAAAAGTGTCTTCGGGGCTTTCGTGGAAGTTAGCACTTGAAACACCGTTTGATGTCGATGATGATGATCTGCCTGGGGAGCCGCGGATGGAATTTCCATCCGCATCCGACAGCAATTTGGATCTTCGGTTCATGAATGCTGTGTTGTGTTTCTCTGGTTCACAGATGATTTCAGGGGTAGATATTTTTCTGCGCTATTAAAACTTTCAAATTGATTTGATGCATTTAGTGGACAGCAGAGGCTCATTTTGCTACAGGTGGCAACATAACCTTTGAAGTGAAGCTGTCCTCACTGGGCTAAATCCTGCTTCTCAGCTTCAATGAGTACTCATATAGTTACAAACTAAAGAGTTTCCGCTTCCAGTGACCATTTTGCATGTATATATCTTGTGACATGCTTGAAGATTTCCTATGCCCAAGGAAGTCAAGAAAGTTTACTTTACCGAAAGCTCCTGAACTGACAGGGAATCGAACATGTTACTCTCAGCATGGCTTTGTTGTAAACCTGTGCGTTTACCTCTGTGCCACTGCCACTGGCTATATATGGGCCCTCCCATCTGGTGATTGAGAAATAACTTAACTTCCAAGGATACTACCATAAATCTCAACATACTTCCAAAGTCTGGAGTGCTAAAAATCTTGTTGATAAAATGTTAAAGTAAAATCTCGCCAAACTGATTTCTTAAGGATGAAGAAGTCAATGATTGCGTGACGCGCATAAATGATTCGCAATTCGAAGATTGGTCGACATTTTTCTCTCCTTCCTGTGAGACCTATAATGAAGTTGTTCACAGGTTTGTCGGAAGCAGCCAGGGCGGCATTTCACAGGCCATTCCAGGAAGACGTCCCACTTGGCGGCTTTGTTATACACGCATTCCGCTTTGTTGCCCGTCATTAAAACACAATCTCAATTTGTTCGTGCTGTGTTAGCAAAACCACGCCACTGCGCTGTCGTCTCTTCTGGGCTGGTTCGTGGTGGTATCCCTATCGCGCGCCTAACGCCTAACCCAACCAGAACCAGTCCTCAGTCAGTCAGCCAGCCAGCCAGCGTAGCCAGCCAGCATAATTTTGTGGTTTAATTTACTGTAAATAACTGTGGTAATTAATATTTTTACTGCATAAAAAGTCATGCCAAGGTTTCACGCATGCCAGCCGATTCGCACTTCTTGCAAGCCGCCTGGCAGAAGAACCGAAGTCAACTCGGCGAGATTGGATGGGACCGTTCCCAGATAGCACGGGAGCCGCGAGACTCATCACAATCTATCGGGTGGAGGACTAACGTGAATGCGCATATCATAATTAAATGTTATGCGACGAAGCGTGAAAAATTATATGTTCGCTACCTATGGCACTTAGACTGGCACAAGTTCAGCATAAAATGTAACATCAAAATTTTTTTTCAGCAGTTACAGATGTTTACATATACCTAGCAGTTAGTGTTTACATATAGTGAAAGCAACAGCATAAGTGACCCGATTTTGTTATCCCATATTCAAAAGACATTTTTGGCTCTCCTTTTAAATATTCACAGTTTTTGAGACTTTTAACCTTGTACGTTACGCCTTCCAACAGTACTGTAGTATGATGAACTTGAATGCTTGGTCAAAGTTCGACCGAAAGACAATGAAAACAAAAAAATCGTCAAAAGATAGGGATGACGAAAGCAAGTCCATAATATACTATTCTCCTTATTTTCTTGAATCACCCTAAGCTAACTTTAAAAAAAAAAGCTTTAGATCAGTTAATGTTAAAGCAACATTAAAACTGTCTTCAGCACGCTTGTTCTACATTGATAGATCTTCAACTGTTTCGAAAATTTTTTATACTTATTCTTGCAAATAAATAAGTTTGGTTTATAATTTATTTGAAAATATGGATCACACTCACTTTCAGATATGTACATTACAAAAGCGGACCCTATTACAATAAATAACTTTGTACAAGACTCAATCGACAATCGACTAAATTTTCAGTTAGAGCAGTCTACTGGAAATAGAGATTTGCATTCCCAAATTTTTTAGGCAAATGATGATGAATAACACGTATCAACCTCGCGCTTATTGATTATCGTAATCGGGGTAACATTGGTCATTTTTATCAATCTTTCTTTAAGCGGTTATATATGTTGACATCAAGCACAAAATCGATTTATTATTCTTTTTATGTAAATTATGTAACTTTTGCTAGTGCAAGCGAACTATTAAGGGATTATATACACGGTGTGTCTGGTAGAACAAAATTAATTTAAAAAAATCGGTTTTTTTTTTCAAATATTTCTATCTTTGAGGCTTGTGTTTTTTTCTCAACCTTGATTGTAGCCAAATGGGCTTGCATGAAGTCGCCCATTAGTAACGTGTCCTTTTAAAAGAGTAAACGGGTCAAATCAAAAATCAAAACTTTTCCTTACAAAATATTGCGTAGACATAAAGTGCAAAAAAAAATATTTAAGGCAGTTGAATAGAATTTCAGCAGTATCTGGGCATCGAGTAAAGTGGGGCAAAAGTTCGAGTGGGGCAAGAGTTTCTTTTGAAGTTTTTGAGCTCAATTCAAATTATTTCTTTCGGGTGTTAAGGTTGTTCGAACCCTTTTTGAAAAAGAATCTTTCACACCAAAAATTATGAAAATTGATCAATATTTCGAGAACTTAAGACAAAATGTTGGTTTTTGATCAAAAAATTGTAACATGCGATGGCCCTTCCAACGCATGCAATGAAATTTTAATGAAATCGAATTCGATATTTTATTTTGGGGCGTAATTAGGTATATTTTGAAGATGCTCTAGCATGTATAACTTTTTACAAAAAAGATTTGGAAATCGTATTTTACACATAGTGGGGCAAAAGTTCGAATTGTGGGGCAAAAGTTCGAGTCATGTGGCAACTTTAGGTATAAACCTAAAATTTCGCAAAATGCACATATTATCTCTAAGAGTGATGGAATTAGTGAGAAAATTCGATTAAAGTTGTAAAAAAATGTTGTTTAATATGAATTTGGCGGAAAACTACTAATTTTTGGTGCAGCAAATTTAACCCTGATTTGGGTAAAATCCAAATCGAATTTTAAAGTGTATTCCAGTTCTAACATCAAATACCAAGTGGTTTCAGGTATTTCTATTACCAAAGTGTCAAAATAGTGTGCTACGGTTAGCGAAATTCCACAAACACTAGATTCGAACTTTTGCCCCAGTGGTGGGGCAAGAGTTCGAATAAAACACACACATATAAAAAGTGTTGTAACTCAAAATTGGAAAGACATTTGGCGTAACTTTGTTCAGCAAAATTTTAGCTCATGGATGGTAGAATCGCCACATGGTATTTATTTATTTTTATCTGCTTCGATTTTTTGAAATAGGTTGAATTATCAACTAAGGTCGAACTTTTGCCCCACCTTACTCTATATACAAATAAACTTCGCCTTTTATGTGGAAGTAGTTATTGCGGCTGCAATTTCCTTATTTTTTATTGACAGTGTCTTATGATTTAACAGTTTTACGATCAAAGTAGGCTGAGTAATGTCAACAAAAATAGAACATACATCAAGGTAGCTCGGATAACGGGGCACAACATTTGTAAGGTAATCCATTTTGGAAAACTGAAAGTTTTTTGATGATGCAATTTAAATCGTTCAAATGAATAAAACGATCTAGAACTCCACACCAATTTTATCAAAGTGATGGTCTGTCTTATATCCTTGTATGCCGTGGCTCGGATACAATTATCACATGCCGGTATTTGTTCAATTTGTGCACCTTTATGGTACCTAAGACTTAAACATTTTTAGTTAATTTAGACTATTGCAGTTAGGTATAGCTCCTTACTTTTAAAGAAACAACTACGACAAGAGCCCCCTAAGTGACAAGGAAAACCAAACCAAAGAGTACGTTTTGTGTTTGAAGAAGTGTTTTTCCGCCACAATAATCATCGAAAGCAGTTAATATTCACTGTTTTAGATTTGTTTAGTAAAATTGTCTAAAAACGGGTAATTAGACATAAAAAATATTAGTAACAGTATATCTTTGTGAACAGGTAGCCTTACTCAACTGACAAAAACAGAATAATTAATGCTACATGTCTAACGGTATATGTAGTAAGAACAATGTGCTAATCTGTCGGTTATCAATAGTTTGATCTTTTGCTATTTTTTTAACCGTTATGTGTCCGACAAACTTTTTGCTTTTTTCTATACCGTGCTTTTTAAATGGGCGCTGGGTACCCGGGTACCCTGTCGGCCACATAAGGGTTAATCTGTATTTACGAGATTTTTAGCCCTTGGCTAGTTCATCTCGGAACCCACGCTTCACTTCTCTATCGAAGGAAGAACTCACATTTTGCGAGTTTGTCGGGAGTAGGACTCGATCCCAGATCCTCGGCGTGATAGTCAAGTGTTCTAACCATCACACCAGGTCCGCTCCACATCTTCTGCTAGCATCATGACATTATAGACGAGTTAGCAACTTTTCATTCAATTCTACAGCTTTATTGACATATACACATGTTTTACATTAAAGTACACATGTCTGAGCACATACATATTAATCAGAACGGATTGAAAATGCCTTAACTTGTTCTTGTTTCTACTTGCAGGTTGTTGATATTATGAAATTTTTTTTCTAAAAGATATCAGAGATAGTAGTTAGTACTACCCCACAAAAAAGTTCGGACTTGCTCATTTAAATTTATCTCATTCAATGATGGCGAATATACCCATTAGGTTTACTCTCTATGAGCTTACATATTATTTGAAACCTTCTACATGGAGTTGCGGTCCTTGTTTGTGAAATATGTAGTTTTGCAAGAACTACAACTTCTCATAAAGGGCAAACGTGGCAGATCTAGCGCTACTACCGATGACGCAGAAAGAAATTGCTCGTTGCAGTTGTGTTCTAGATGCTACAGGAAGATGATCAAAGGCAAGCAGCATGTTTGCACTAAAGCTGAAGTACATTGAAACTTGTTGAACATCATTCAGACTTCTCATAAAGTTGCTGAGGTTGCTGAATATTTGCGGGCAAAACCCAGAGATCAGGCTGCTCAGATGAAGTTCTCAAATATTCATGAACTACCATCCAGATGGAAACCGGCGTCAACGAGTGACCAGAACAGTAAACCGATTTTGCTCACCGATGATTTGTTTTTGATAACGAAAAGTGCCCATAAAGCCACAGCTGCAAAGGCGTGAGTACCCAGCACAACCATGCTGAGGATGACGGGTTCGATTCCCGGTCAATCCAGGACCTTTTCGTGAAGGAAATTTCCTCGACTTAAATGAGCATGCAGTATTTTCGTGCAAGTCACACGCTATACACATGCAAAATAGTAATTGGCAAAAGAGGTTTAGTTAAAAACTGTGAAAGTGCTTGTAGGAGATAAACTAAGAATATTTCAAACAAATCAAACAATTTCATTTATTCTTATAACATCTCCTACAGTGCTCATGGAACAAGCTAAGAAGCATGCTTTGTCCCTGTAGGGACGTTTCGCCAAGAAGAAGAAGAAGAAGAAGAATACGGATGAAAACATGTGTCTTGAGTACCAGACGCGCATTGAAGTTGAGAAGCTGTTTGAGAAGAATATATGACGAAGTCACACCCCGAAATTTCAAGAGCACAAATCTGAAGAATCAAATGACGGTATATGCTGTAAAGGTGATCGATTGGTAACCTGCTGGTGCCAGTCAAATACGAGACCCTAAAGACGTATACGCATATGTCATAGGATGCAAACACATTATTGGAATCTAGATTGGAATTCAAAGGAACAGCATATAACTCGATTTTATACTCACTGTTCTAGTACTTTCACCACACTGTCCATAAACACAAAACTGTCATCTGCTGGATTTCCCATTCACATGGGACTATTGTGCTTTTATGTCAAGAATAATAAACATAATATACAAAATACATCGTCGGAAAACCATGCTTGCAATGGAAAAACAGTGTTTTGTCATAAATGTGTTCTTCGAAATAAAAATGAAAAAATATCATATTTTTTCAAAAAAAAAAATTGTTCTAGACCCGCCGATAGAACTTTCTCCTTTAAGTCTCAAATGAAAGGGGGGACCCTTAGCTTTCGCTTGGTGGGTGTCTTAGCGATACCGATTTTTTTAAATTAATGTTCTCCACCAGACACACCGTGATATATGTTGAGATCGAGCACAAAATCGCTTTTTTTATTTTTTTATCGTAAAGTATGGGTTCTTAAGAATGCTGTGTCTATTTTTCATAGAGATCCAAGCAGTACTAGCAAAGATATAGCGTTTTGCGCCTCGCTTCCCGGACACGACACATAAGTAGCGAACATTCAAAAAAATTTTGGTAGAAATCGGCTGAGAACTGTTTCCGCAATCATAGTCACCGCATCGACGTTTTTGGAAAACATATGTCCGAGCTAATCGTTTTTAAAGTTTCAAGTTTGCAGTACGCGCCCATAAGGGAGCGAGACGCAAAACTATATTTTTGCTTGTACTGCTTGGTTCTCTATGAAAATTTGACACAGCATTCTTAAGAACCCATACTTTACGATAAAAAAATAAAAAAAGCGATTTTGTGCTCGATCTCAACATATATAATCCCTTAATAGTTTGCTTGCACTAGCAAAAGTTAGATAATTTATATTTTTAAAAGAAGTACTGGCTCTTTTAGTATGTGTTGAGCTACTTTAAAAAGTATTCCTAAACTTTTATATATGTTTAAATAGGCTTTTGAAACTCATTTTTGATTTTGTTGATTTGGGGTGCCATTGATCACCTAAATGAACAATGCTCTTTTGTGTTCAAAACACCCTTACTTACTAAACTCGGGGTCCCTGATTTCGAATATGTTACCCAAATTCTCACAAGTTGAGTAGTTTTTGAGTTATTTTAAACTAACTTTAGGTGATAAACACCTAAAGGTAGACAATATATGAAGGTTTTAAGAATAACTTATACAAATCGCCTATTTCAAAGAAATGTAGCCCTTTTAGAAAAGCTTCGCATATAAAATTTGATTCTGGGATGTCATATTGAGATACTACAGAGAATCCGAACATTATATTGTATCTACTATTCATGGCAGGCACGAATGTTTGAAAATGTATCCGAATGCGATACAAATTACAGTTTGGAAAAAAACGATTTATTTGTAAGTTTATGAAACTCAATTCCCGTGAATTTAATATTGTTCAGTATCTAACCAATATCAGTATACGAAAAACCATTCATAAGTAGAAATTATCGCAATGAAAATAGTTTATTCGAACTTTTCATGAGGTGGGTCAAATCGATCAATGTTACCCCGGATTAGGGTAACTGCTTTTATTGATTAAAATAAAACTTAAAGAAAGTGAAAACAACACAGACACGTAGAGTGTGTGTATTTCGTCAGAATAAAAATGGAATCTACAAAAATGTTCAAAAGTTTGCACAGGGTACATGATTTAGGGATACATGGGGGTCTCCAGTTAGCCTAGTGGTTATGGCTGTGGATCGCCTATCCGGAGACGGGGGGTTCCAGACGGGAAAATTTCCTTTACTCCCTGGACATAGTTTATCATTGTGCTTGCCTCACAAATTCATGCAAAGGCAGGCAAAGAAAACCCTTCACTTAATAACTGTGGAAGTGCTCAAGGAACACTAAGTTGAAGCGAGGCAGGGCTAGTCCCAATGGGGTCGTAGAGCCATAAAGAAGAAGATGACATGATTCTATCAAAGATTACGTCCAAAATATACAAATGATGTTCTCAAGAGTCCGGTAAGAATATAGCTCTAATACTGAAAGGCTAGCAAGAAATCGATAATTTTACTCCAAGAAATTTGCTGAAAATCTGAAAAAAAATTCTCAACTAGAATGTGGGAAAGAGTTTGGTCTCATTAGTGATTCGCCAATGTTTATTTCATTGACGTAGCTAGTTTTTTTTTTCTGGAGGAGGCCCAGGGGGCCTGACTTGAGATGACTTTTAAGGTGTCATGATGCGTCACCAGGCTTTCACACGAATCATTGACTTTTTGCTTTCCAATGATTGTTTGCCTCGCGTTTTTGAAGTGATAAAAAACTGTCAATTCTGCAGAAACGCAGCAGAAATAGTTATTTATGTAACGGGTTGCAAAAAGTTGATTTTTTCAGCACGAGTCGTACATTTATCCAACGAGGCTTGCCGAGTTGGATAAATACGAAGAGTGCTGAAAAAATCGAGTTTTGCAACGAGTTCCATACAAAATTTTATGCAATGATTTTTTTCCTAATGCAACCCATTTGAGTTGCATAATGTTCATAATGCAACTCAAATGAGTTGCATTATGAACATTATACAACTATTTTTCATTATGCAACTCATTTCAGTTGCATAATGAGCCAGTTCGGAAAAATTGGCCATTATTATACCAAAATGAGTTATATAAAATGTAAATTATGATACTGAATTGCATAAAAGTATCATCGCATTCACTGCGAGTGAGCAAATAGGATGATGCTTTTTCAGACGAATATTCGCTTTGGTGGCAGAGAATTATCACATTGAAATTTCGAGTCACATATCCAACATGGCTGCCAATGCTGATGATGCCGTAAAAAGCCTTAAGCGGCATGGCCACCCGATATGTGAATATGCAAAACGGAATTGCAGTTTTGAGGAATCAAAATGACTGTTTAAGATTTGTTCCTAGTTTCGTAAACTATATGCGTATGAATAATTCCTCCAGGAATTTATCTATTGCTTACTGCAGTGATTCCATCAGGGACTCCCCCAGAGATTCTTTTAAGAATTCATCTAGAAATTTCACCAGACATCTCTTCGGGGATTTGTTCTGGGATATATTTTAGAGGTTCCTCTAGTGATTGTTCCAGTGCGTTTTTCGAGGTTCCCTTCAGGAATTTCTCCAGAAATATTTTGATGTATTTCTGCAGGTATTCTTTCAGAGATTTCTCCAGGGATTTCTTCATATACTCCTCCCAGAAATCCGCCAGAGATTGCTCCAAAGATTCCATCTGTAAATACTCGAAGTATTTCCGAAGGAATGCTTTTCAGAACATTTTACTAGAGATTATTTAAAAAGTATTCCAGGAATTGCTTAGAAATTTTGTACAAAAAAACCTTTAAAAAAAGCCAACCAAGTATTACTTTAATAATTCGTCCAGAAACTCCTCCTGGAATTCCTTCAGGAATTGCTCTTTGGATTTCTTCAGGAATTCTTCCTGTGATTCCTCCAGGAACTTGTAAAGAGATTCCTAGAGAAATTCCTAAAGCAATACCTCTAAGAATTCCTATAGAGGTTTCTCCAGGGATTGCTCTCGGGAATCCTTCCGGAATTCCTCCTGAGATTTTTTCCAAAGAATTTCTCTCGAGATTATTCCAGGAATTTCTACAGGCATGTCTCCAGGAATTTCTTTAAGGAGTTCTCCAGGATTCTGTTCAAGTATACCTCCAGGAATACCTTCAAGAACTCCATCAGGAATCCAGGAATTCCTTTAGAAATCTCTACGTCAATTTCTCAAATTCGCCCAGTTGTTCCTGGTGTTTCTCCAGGAGTTCTTCCTAAAGTTCATCCAAGAGTTCCTCCAAGAATTCCAGCAATAATTTATCCAGGAATTCCAATAAGAATTCCTCCAGGAATTACCTCAGGTATTTTTTCAGGATTTTCTCCAGGAAATCCTACAGGGATTACTTCAGAAATTATTGCAGGAATTCCACCAGGAATTTTACAGGGATTCCTTCAGGAGTTCTTCCAGGGTTTCCTCCAGGATTTTTTCATGAATTTCTCCTCCAGGGATTCCTCCAGAGATTTATTAAGGCATTCCTCCAGGAGTTCCTCCAATAATTCCTCCAGTAAGTCCTTCTGAAATTTATCTTAGAATTCCTCCTGGAGTTTCTTCAGAAAATTTCACTGTGAATTTCCTCAGAAATTTCTCCAGGGATTCCTCCAAGTATTCCCCTAGAGATTCTTCCAGAAATTCATTTAGGGATTCCTCCAGAAATTCTTCCGGGAATAGTTCAACGGAATTTCCCCAAGAATTCCTCCAGGGATTTTCCCAAGCATTCCCCCAGAGATTCTCCAAGAATTTCTCCAGAAATTTCTATAAGAATTCTGTCAGGAATTCCTCAAGATGTTTCTACAGAATTTTTTCCGGGGATTCATCTCAGAATTCCTCTAGGGAATCCTGCCAGAATTCATTCTGAATTTCTTCCAGGGTTCGCTCCAGGAATTCATCCAGGAATTTCTCCAGGGAGTCCTCCAAGAATTTCCTCAAGGTATTCCTTCAGAAATTTCTCCTGGAGCGATTTGGATTGGAATTCTTTAAGATAACACAAGTTTACAAAATAAAACGAAAGTCGTGAACTTCTGTCAACGACCAAAATTTTTGAAGCACAATTTAGTGCTGATTTCGAAACCGACCTTCAAAAAATTTAAAGTAGAACAGTTTTTGAGATTTAGCTCAATATCGAGTTCTGCAACTTTTCAAAATATGTAATTTACTAAAATTCAAATATATTGCGTTTTGTTCAACCAATTTTAAATCTTTTTCCATAAATTAAAAGCTGAATATAATACCATTCGGTCATCTGAATACAGGTTTTGCGTCAGATTGATGAAATTCAAGATATTGGCGAGTTTTAGGGACAATCTTCTTAAATTTTAGCAAAATTCCCTAATTTTTTTGAAGAAATGTTTTTTTTTCAATAAGAAAAAACCAAGTTAAAAATTCTTTCTCGACGTTTATTTGACATATCATATGTAGGCGAGTTACAGTAAAAAATTCAGCTCAATCGGAGCATTGATTACGGAGAATGAGGTGTGTGAAGTGAGCGACGTTGCTTAAAAATAGAACAAAAATCGATTTTAAATCATCAACTTTGTATGGAAAGTCGAAAAATTTTCCGCTCTACTGTAATTTTTTTCCTTCGCGTTTTCGAACTCAGGGCATGATTCTACACCAAAAATGATCATCAGCTTACCGAGTTCAAAAATGCTGTAAACTAGTGTAATTTTAGGAGGATACAGGAGCCAGGTAATTCTCCAAGAAGTCATCCAAGAATTCTTTCACAATTATCTCCGAGAAATCTTCAAAGAGTTTATCCAAAGATTTATTCAGAAATCCATCCATGAATTTCTTCATCAGCAGCCCCTGCGAAAGAGTTTCTTCAAAAATTCGTTCTGCCATGATTTCAGAAAAATATCCTGTGAATCAAACTTACTTATATGCTAGAAACGCTTTCCAACATTTGTCCATGAAATCCTTCAGAAATTCACCCAAAATTCACCACGAATTCCTCTAGAAATTTTTTCTTAAATTCCATGAGACATTTTTTGAATACATTCCAGCTATTCGTCCAGGAGGAGTTTCCCAAGTAGGCCATCATTAGAGAGTTCTCCGGAACTTACACACAGAGATTCCCTCCAGAAATTCTTACAGGGACACCTCGGGGGTTTCTTCCAGTGATAGTTTCAAGGCTTTCACTAATATACCTTTCAAAAATTCTTCCAATGATCCTTCCGGGTACACGTCATTTCTATAAGATTATGATCTGAGATGAGTATATACAGTATAGGAATATATATGCAAAACTGTCAAACTGAGTTTTGAAAAGTTTCTGTAGGAATTCAAAAATATTTGACAAAGGTTTAACAAAAGATCTGTTTAGTATTTCTCAACGCTTCTGGATCCCTCAGTTATGGGGCTGTGCGGGTTCTAGAACCTGCTAAGCGTCTAGCATGAGCATGAGCATGAGCATGAGCATAGATGACCGCACAATTCGTAGTTGCTACTCCGTGATTGACCAGAGCAATCGAAATTGCACAAGGAACCAATGAATAGGGCTTGGGACTAGCTTACTATTCTCAATGTACACAGGTCGAGAGCTCTCAACTTTAATAAGGTCAATAACGGCGCCGGCCACGTCCTTACGGTCATCGAGGATGGAAGGGAATGTTAGTAAGACAAACGTTGTTATAAAGACCGCGAATCGCTGCATCCCCACGTTTGTCTCAGGAAGGATTTTTTTTGTTAGCAGGGTAAGGTACATTGTCAGTCCGGGAGTCACCTATGGTTGGTGATATGATTTGACAATGGGTCAATATACACAAACCGCCGTTAACAACCGACCACTTTTCGACGCAAGAACTAGCCAAAAAGAAAATTCTATCGCGCGTCTCCACTCCACTAGGGAGCAGAAACCTTTAGTCTATTCCACACAGAAATACACTAAACGCGACTCACTTGTCGGCGCCCGGATTTTTTCTCGACCGGCGAACCCGAAGTAACATTTTTCACTCTTTTGTGTAAATGCAAAAAATGAAAGAAAATATTTATTATCAACTAAAAGTGTATTGGAAACTAGCGCCGAAGGGAAGCGAAAAATTCGGAACCGACTCGAACCACGGCGCGCGCACACTCGTCCCGTCGTCGGAGCCCCGCAGAGAGAAGGGGAAAGAAAATCGCAAAAATCTAGCAAAGCGAGCGCGCGAAACTTTGCTGCTGCCGAACTACCGCACACTACTGACTACTTGGCGTCCCGTCGTCGGAGCCCCGCAGAGAGAAGGGGAAAGAAAATCGCAAAAATCTAGCAAAGCGAGCGCGCGAAACTTTGCTGCTGCCGAACTACCGCACACTACTGACTACTTGGCGTCCCGTCGTCGGAGCCCCGCAGAGAGAAGGGGAAAGAAAATCGCAAAAATCTAGCAAAGCGAGCGCGCGAAACTTTGCTGCTGCCGAACTACCGCACACTACTCTCTAGAACCTGCTAAGCGTCTAGGTAGAAAAACCTGCTATTTTTCTAGATTTCTCAACTTTCGTGTAGTACAGCACTGAGCAAGCTTGCCAACATGAAGTTGTTGGCTGCCTTGAGCTTCACGATCTCGTTCCTCGGTTGTTGCTGCTCTTTGGTAGTTTTTTTTCTTCATTAAGCAATGGGGAAACAGTCTGTTCAACAGACACCTGAGCGAGTGTCTCACCAGGTAATGTGAAAGACCGCCTCCAACTGTCAACGAAGGAGGTAGGACTAGGTACATTCCCTCCATCCACTAAACTGTTACGCAAACCTCTACGTCTCTCCGGGACCAACTAGAAGTCATTACTATGGAGAGGTGCTAGTATACATTGCATCTTCGTGGTTAGCTGCGTAGTCTCGAAGCAGCAAACACAGAATAGAACTGATACCGCGTGTACCACGATTTGATCAGCTAGCATGCAAAAGGACTTACCTACTCCGAGGCTTTCCGAGGACCCTTTTCCATCCACGAGCTTGGGTACAATCAAGTAGACCGACGCCACGACATTGACGCTACTACTGTGTTGTTCACGTGGACACTTGTGCGATTGAAGATAGGATAGAGGGGTCGAGTTCGCCGGTATGACCTGCGTAGCTGACTCCGAACCCTTGGACCACCTCTCGATTAGAGCCTGCACTAGTTACTCCTAGATTTCACACGCCGCTTACTTTCTAGCTCCGAGATGATGTGGGCGATAGTTGAAGAAACGGCATTCCAGCTAAGCTCGCCTTACACATGGTCCGGAAAAGACTGTGTCCTCTTAACATGTGACAGGCATGTGGTTACGCACATGAACAAAACATGTTCCATTAAACCTGCACAAACCAAACATTCGGGAGAACCCGCATGACCAAAACGGTGTAGATACTGTTCAAAGCAACCATGGCACAGTGGGACGAAATCAAAAAAAGTGGGACATGGGTATTTACTCAGAAACTATTGGAATTAGCGTTATGTGGTCTTTTACAATGTTTCTTCATTTTACAAGTACTTTATTTTGATGTACATAATAAAATTTCACTTAAGGGTGGTATACACTTAGATAAAAAAAATAACTTTTTTATTTTACGTCAAAATTGAAAAATGTCTAAGAAAACATTGTAGATAATGTATTTAGAAGAAACTTTGTCGAAGACCAAAAAATTCTATCTCGCAGTTTAATAAAGTTATAGGGCAAAAATGGTGTATATGTCCCTTAAAATCGATTTTTCGAAATATCTTTTTAGAATGAATTTTCCCAGTTTTCCAATGTTCGGCAAAGTTGTAGATACTGCAAAAATACACATTTTTTCTGAAGACAGCAAATGGCTATCTTTTCGTTTAAAAGACTTAGGAATGTTTTTCTTACTTTTTTATACCAACTTTAGGGGGATAGATCATACAGAATAGCAGCTATTAGAAGCTAATTTCTACGTTATGTTTTGCATGAACTTACACCCTTTCGATACATATGCAAAACACAACGGGATCGAGCGGGATTCACTATACTTTTTCAATTTATGCATCTTAAGATTTTAACACAAATACCCCACTTAACAAACACTATGTTTGAAAGATTTTTTCATTTTTTATTTTTTTATTTTGCCTTTGATCTGCAAAGTTGTAGATGCATAAAAATACACGGTTTTACCAAATAGACCAGATTGCAGAGCTCGATTATGTAAAAAACATCAAATCCTGAGAACTAATAGGAATAAAGGCAAATTTAAAAAAAAAACAGTTATTTGGAGATAATATTTTTTTCTACTACCGCGGTTGGCACAAGAAGGCGTGGAGCGCAGAGAGCACGATGGGCGGGCCAGGTGGAGCGTGACCTAGCGAGCATTGGGCGCGACCGAGGATGAGAGCGGCAGCCACAAACCGAGTATTGTGGCGTACTATTGTTGATTATGTCTTGTCTTAATGTGATGTTGAACAAATAAATGTATGTATGTATGTATCACTTTTCTTCTTCAAATTACACTCTGACACACTCTGACTGACCTCGATATATCTAAAACCAGAACACGTACAAAAATACCGCCTCCAGAAAAGTTGTTGCTTATTTGGGCTTAATAACTTTGCTGAAGACAGCATCTTTGTAAGTCCTCAGGATTTGGAGATATTGAGGTCAGTCAATGTGGTGCAATATTGCTGCAATATTTTTTGTAGGTCTATACTTATGCCGGGTAGTGTATTTCTATGCATCTACAGCTTTACTAATCAAATACAAAATAAAAAAAATGTTTTGAAATCATCTTTCAAACATAGTGTTTGTTAAGTGGGGTATTTGTGTTAAAATCTTAAGATGCATAAATTGAAAAAGTGTAGTGAATCCCGCTCGATCCCGTTGTGTTTTGCATATGTTTCGAAAGGGTGTAAGTTCATGCAAAACATAACGTGGAAATAAGCTGCTAATAGCCGCTATTCTGTATGATCTATCCCCCTAAAGTTGGTATAAAAAAGTAAGAAAAACATTCCTAAGTCTTTTAAACGAAAAGATAGCCATTTGCTGTCTTCAGAAAAAATGTGTGTTTTTGCAGTATCTACTACTTTGCCGAACATTGGAAAACTGGGAAAATTCATTCTAAAAAGATATTTCGAAAAATAGATTTTAAGGGACATATACACCATTTTTGCCCTGTAACTTTGTTAAACTGCGAGATAGAATTTTTCGGTCTTCGACAAAGTTTCTTCTAAATACATTATCTACAATGTTTTCTTTGACATTTTTCAATTTTGACGTAAAATAAAAAAGTTAATTTTTTTATCTAAGTGTATACCACCCTTAAGTGAAATTTTATTACATCAAAATAAAGTACTTGTAAAATGGAGAAACATTGTAGAAGACCACATAACGCTAAATCCAATAGTTTCTGAGTAAATACCCATGTCCCACTTTTTTTGATTTCGTCCCACTGTGCATGGCTCGAAAGGTCCTAAGTCAGGTAGAGTGTTACTTTCCCAAGGTACCTTTTGACCCAACTATAAACGCTCAGAATCAACTTATGGGTTCACCTTGTTTTGGTGGAATTGTCCCACACACGTTGACATTTGACCATAGATTCCTATAATTCCTATGGAACAGAGCCACGACTTAACGATATTGGGAGTTTAAATGCAACTCAATTGTCAAGATGGAAGTTGCGCTTGCTTTTATTGCAACTGTTTTAGACCAAAGAATAGAGAGCCACATTTTGGATGATGTTGCAGGTGCTGCTTGGGTCTGGTTCAAGGGCCGTCCTTCCCCTGACCCGCCCTAACTTGTGGTTGCTGAAGACTAATCAGTGATTACAATTCCCTATTCCCGTCGATCCGGGACAGGTCCTTTTCCAGCTTTCCGAGACGCCTGGCTGGGGTGCGACTTACCAACATTGCTGCCAACTTTCGGGGATAACAACCGTCTAGTATTGCGGGCGTCGCCTGGTGTCTTCTCACACGTGCTTCTCGATAGCTTATCCTCAGCATTCGTGTCCGGCGCATCCTTGGAGCTACACGAGGATGCGAATGCCCCCGTCTGGGTAGACTTCGGAACCTTCAACTTCACAGGTTCTTCCGCTGCCACAGTTACCATGAGTTTCTCATAGTTCTCCTTGGTCATCATAATTGGCTTACAGAGTCTCATCAGGGCTTGCATGAAATTCTTAATGATGTTAGATTCCGAGGACGCAAAGTCAATATTGGTGTCAATATTGGCCTCAATAAAATATGATCACTTCCAACAGGCTAGCCGGCTACATGTCCAGCTGACTCCTCCTGATTTCGCTCTCCTTGCTCCACTTCTAGGCACTACTTTGTTTTTGATTTTAAATTAAGACGCATATTTTAATTCCAGCAGTTGCAGTGGAAAAGAGGGCCACCACACCAGCAGTGCCCTGCATTAACGCGGTAATGGGCAAATTACTTTGAAGGGTAACCAGGTCCCAGGTGCCCCACAAGCTCCTGTAACAGTTGAGCCTATTTTCCACTCCATCGATCATTGAGCCATGGGTCGCTTGACACCTTTCATTGAGGTTACCCTGGTTGGTGGACTCTTACCAACGGCAAAGGTCATCCGTAGTGCTATTCTCAGTCGTCTGCTACACTGCAATAGATAGAGAGAGTGATGAACGATGATAAATGTGTTAAAGTACTATGAGTGATCCCTTTGGGTACATTAGTTGAACTCTTTGGTCTTCCGTAAGATAGTCTTAGGATAACTCCTAATGTAAATACTCGTGTACAGATTGGGATTTTTTGGTTCAAGTCTCATCAACTGCAAGAAACTAAAACTAAATCATGACATTTAGATATTAACACATCGGACCAGTCTAGATTGCCTTCGGGCGGAGGTAATGGCAAGAAATGGTTTGGAAGGTGAAATTCGAGCAACTCCCAGTCAGTGTCGGGAGGTAATGAGATGATGATGATGATATCATAATCATAATGAAGCGAATTGGAACCGGATGCTAATGAATGGGAACTTTTAATAGAAGCCATGATTTTTAATATGAAAATCGCTTGAAAGGGGGCGCCTGCTTTGATGACTTCCCAACATAGTATATACTGACTTCGTCAATTAGTGTGGCTACGATCATTATTTTACAGTTAACCAGTTCCTAAGTATAATAGCATTATCTGCGGTGAAACTTTGTTTCTGTGTGATAGACGGGAATTATTGAAATTGGAGAAATAGCTCCATGGTTCAATCCAAAAACTTTTTTGTGACTATAATGAACCACAAAAAAATTAAATGAAATGTTGAAACCAATAGCAAAGTTTCAAACAGTTAAATGGTAAGTTATTTGTTTGATTTATAATACTGACATTTCATACGAAATCGTACAATCTTCGAGAAAATTTTTTCTTAAGTATTGGAGCAAGTCTTGCTTACTGATCGAGTTTGTACCATCTCACTTTATTTATGTCCCGGAAAACTTTATTTGGAGAAATCGACGTCTGTCTCGTTATCCTTACAAGTAATATGTAATATGAAAAACTTCTAGCGTGATCCCAATTCCCAATTAGTTTCCATGCTAGACGAATAAGAGTAACCAGCTGTTGCTCAGTAATCAAAAGTTCATGAATGGTGTGTCGAGACAGCAGCTAGCATTCGTCGTTACCAGCCGGCTCTCACTAAATTGCAATGGATTATCCTGTTCTCACCTCGTGCTTTCCTCAAAAGAAATGGCAAACCAGTCAATTGGAGGTGCGTGTTGGGCGGTACCAACCTACACACCGGGGCGTGTGTCTACACTTATCAGAAAAATGTGTTGAAATTTATTTCCAAACTTCTCCACCACCATCGCTTCGTCGCGGAGGCAAAATTACGACTAAACTTTTGTTTGTTTCGAGTTTTATTTTTACGACGTCTGGCTTGTTCCTGAAAAGTTTCTGTTTGAAGATGATGATGCTTTTTCTAGAAGTAAACATATTCCGAGAGAACGCCGGTAGCAGCCTCAGTAGACACGGCTTATGACTCGTCGTCCATCGTCAGTTTCGGCCTGAAGCAAGGATCATTTGGAAATGGGATAAACGTTCAATCTTCGTTTTGTTTAATTTTGAACGGAGTCATTTGTGGCCTTCTGGAAGGTGAATCCGAGCATTGATTCATATATTGTTTATTTCATTTTGGAATCCGCAACTACCTACATACCTGGATACTTTGTGGGCTAAGATTTGCTCTCTTCAACTGCAAATATCGAACGTGTGCGTGCATGGTCAACTATGAATGATCCTGGTACTCTATTGAATATTATCTTCGACTAGCATACATCCGGGATACAAAACGGTGAGTCGATAAGAAGAACGTCTAACATAGCTCTGGTTCCCACAAGTTCCTACCTCATGCTTCTTCCATGGGTCAAGCAATGACAAAGACCGCCAGCACAAAGTTATCCGGGATTTCTTAAGGAATACCTTCTGGGAATCTTTCAGGAGTTAATGGATTTCTTCAAGATTCCTTCCGAAATTTTAAAAAAACAAATTTTGAGATTCCTGTAGCACTTCTTTCTAGTACTCTGCCGTGTGCAGCATAGTTGTCCATGTCCCATGTTAATAGGGATTCCCATAGAACATGAGACAACTATGCCACACACAACAGTATTATCCCAGCAATTTTTCCTTTCGTGGTTTCTCTAGACATTTTTTCTGATTTTTCCAGGATTTCCTTCTGTGTTGGAGGAATTCCTCATTGTACCGTACACCGGGGTCAAATTGATCATCGGGGTGAAATTGATCATTCACGGACTAAATTACTTACCTTATTGATCAGGCTAAGGCCGGGGTGGCCTCTGCTGAACATAGTAGCCGTCTCCATTCCACTCGGTCCATGGCTGTTTGTCTCCAGTTTCGCATACTCTGCGTAGGGTCCGCAGATCGTCCTCCACTTGGTCGACCAACCTAGCTCGCTGCGCACCACGTCTTCTTGTACCGGTCGGATGACTCTCGAGAACCATTTTTGTCGGGTTGCTATCCGACATCCTGATGACGTGACCCGTCCACCGTAGCCTCCCGATTTTCACGGTATGGACGATGGTTAGTTCTCTCAGCAGCTGATGCAGCTCGTGGTTCATTCGCCTTCTCCAAGTCCCGTCTTCCATCTACACTCCGCCGTAGATGGTACGCAACACCTTCCGTTCGAAAACTCCAAGGGCGCGCTGGTCCTCTGCACGTAGGGTCCATGTTTCGTGTCCATAGAGGACGACCGGTCTAATCAGCGTTTTGTAGATAGTTAACTTCGTGTTACGGCGAACTTTATTCGATCGTAGAGTTCTGCGGAGTCCAAACTAAGCTCGATTTCCTGCCACAATGCGCCTCTGAATTTCTCTGCTGGCATCGTTGTCGGCGGTCACCAGTGAGCCCAAGTACACGAATTTTTCAACCGCTTTAATTTCATCACCGTCGATATAAATTCGGGGTGGCGGGCGCGGTGATTCCTCCCTGGAGCCCTTTGCCATCATGTACTTTGTCTTCGACACATTGATGACTAATCCGATTCGCCTGGCTTCATTCTTTAGTCGGATGTACGTTTCCGCCATCGTCTCAAATTTACGAGCTATAATATCAATATCATCAGCGAAACCAAGCAGCTGAACGGACTTTGTGAAAATCGTCCCACTCGTGTTTATCCCCGCTCTCGTTATTACACCCTCTAAAGCAAAGTTGAACAGCAAGCACGAAAGACCATCACCTTGCCGTAACCCTCTGCGAGATTCGAAAGGACTCGAGAGTGTCCTTGATGCTCGAACTACGCACATCACTCGATCCATCGTCGCATTGATCAATCGTATCAGTTTATCCGGGAATCCGGATTCGTGCATAATCTGCCATAGCTGTTCTCGATCGATTGTATCATACGCCGATTTGAAATCGATGAACAAGTGATGTGTGGGCACGTTGTATTCGCGGCATTTCTGCATTCCGTTCACCCATAAATCCAGCCTCATATTGCCCCACGAACTCTCTTGCAATCGGTGATAGACGGCGGCATAAAATTTGAGAGAGTATCTTGTAGGCAGCGCTCAGTAGTGTGATCGCGCGGTAGTTCCCGCAATCCAACTTGTCGCCCTTTTTGTAGATGGGACACACGATACCTTCCATCCATTTTTCCGGTTATACTTCCTCCTCCCAAATCTTTGTAATGACCCAGTGTAGTGCTATCACCAGTGCTTCTCCACCGTATTTTAGAAGCTCGCTTGGTAGTTGATCTGCTTCAGCGGCTTTGTTGTTGTCAACCGGCCAACCTCCTCCTCAATCTCTTGGAGGTCAGGGGCCGGAAGTCTTTCGTCCTGTGCACATACTCCTAGATCTGTTACCACGCCACCTTCGGTACTTGCAACGTCGCCATTGATCGTAATGCTGCCACCACCTCTCGACCACCTCACACTCGCACTTGAGAATATTCCCGTGATTGTCTCGGCATATGTCGGCTTGTGACACAAAGCCTCTGCGCGAGCGGTTCAGCTTCTCGTAGAACTTTCGTGTGTCCTTAGCGCGGTACAGCTCTTCCATCGCTTCGCGATCTAGTTATTCCTGCTGGCGCTTCTTCATCCGGAAGACTGAGTTCTGCCTGTTCCGCGCCTGTCTGTAACATGCCTCATTTGCTTTCGTACGGTGTTGCAGCATTCTCGCCCATTCTCCATTCTTCTCATTTTTCAACTGTTCACATTCGCCGTCGTACCAGTCGTTTCTGTGATTCGGAATCACGAAGCCTAGTGCTGTAGCCGAGGAACTACCTTTGGCGGATCGGATGTCCCTCCAGCTATCGTCAAGTGTAGCTGCGCCAAGCTGCTCTTACGTTGGTAGGGCCACTGCTAACTGTTGCGCGTAGTCTTGAACGATGCTACGTTACGCAGCTGTTTGATGTTGAGCCGGGAGGCTGCAAAGTTTACGCATCGCTGGCCGTTATCATTCGATACGGCGTGCAGGCTGTTTCACCCGATTACCGGTATGTACATTTCCTCCCTTCCTACCACTGCGTTCATGTCGCCGAAACGATTTTCACGTCACGCGGCGAACAACCATCGTATGTTTGCTCTAACTGCGCGTAGAATGCTTCTTTCTCGTCATCAGGTCTCCCTTCGTGTTGATGATGCTGTAGTTGAAGAAACGGCCCTTAACTCTCACGTAGTCCCTGGCGAGATTCGAACAAACTAGACTGATCGCCCGAAACCCTTACACAATTTTTACACCGTCCATCACCGCTTTGGTCAATCTAGTGAGCTTCCTAGAGAAGCCATTCTCTTCCCTGATTTTCCATAGCTTTCTGTGGTCGATACTGTCGTACGCCGCCTTCAAGGCGCTGCATTGGGACCTGGTATTCACGGCATTTTTGGAGAATTTGCCGCACGGTGAGCGGCCATCAACGAAGCCGGTTTGATAACTTTCCACAGACTCGTTTACGTTGGGTGAAAGACGGCGGAAGATGATCTGGGATCTTTGATATTTGAAGGCGGAATTCAGAATGTTGATCGCTTGGAAGTTCTCTCCAACTTGTCACCTTTCTCATAGATGGGGCAAATGACCCCTTCCTTCCACTCCTCCGGTTGCTGTTCGGTCTCGCAGATCCGGACTATTTGCCGATGCAAATAGGTGACCATTTTTTTTCGGACTCACCTTGATGAGTTCAACTCCGATACCATCTAATTAGCTAACTTATTGTTTTCGAGCTGCTGGATAGTTTCCTTAAATTCCCTCAACGTGTGAGCTGGTTCGTTGTTGCTTCCAGCTGTACTGACGTAGTGCTTCTTCCCTCTGCTTTGGTATTGCGTTCCCCACACCGTTCAGGTGTTCGTCGTGATGCTTCCACCTTTTGATCACCTTACGCCCGTCCATCGTATGCTCGTAAGATACTCTGTTCCTTAATCCTGAACATTTCGGCTCACCGCAAAAAGCCTTAGCGAAAGTCTGGTACAACTTCCGCATTTCTTGCGGCAGCATGACCGCCTTCGCTGCGTTCCTTTCATCCGAAATCTCACTACACTCGTCGTCGAACCAAGCGTACTTTCGACTCCGTTCCCCATAGCCTCCCTTAGTGTCAGTTGCGTTGTTCATGGCTGCTTTTATCGCACTCTAGAAGTTCGTTGAGCTAGCCATCGTCCGGCAATGCCTTGAGAGACAGATTATACCGAAGCAGCCGTCGGTGCCGTACGGTGTTAATCACGGAAAGTTTCTGGCTCATCTTTACCATCTTCAGATAGTGGTCAGAGTCGTCACGATAGGTTCTAACATGGATAATGTCGGAGAAGTGCCGCCCTTCAATCAGGACGTGGTCGATTTGGGATTCCGTCTGCTAAGATGCTGTGTGCTGTCTCCAACGTCTTTTTTTTTTTTTTTTTTCCTTCTAAACCATAGGGGGATAATCTGCTCAACAGACACCCTAACAGAAGGTTAGGGTAGTGTAGGTCTGACAGGCCGTCTTCTACAACAAAAGTAAAATCCAGGACTACTCTCTCCTCGTACCCACTAAACCATTCCTATGGTCGCCAAACCCTACAAGGGGTCGGACAGCCCGATCTCGTATCAAAATTAGTAAAATATCACAAATATTAATCCTAATATTAAAAATATCATCAGGTATGCTTTGATTTTTAGAATTGTTTACAACTGACACTTATAAAGTTATTCAGCGGTTTGAAAGTAGAGTTATGTAATTAGACTTGGAGCTGTTCAGGAGATGCGGATCAGTAAAGTGACTAATATTCCCGTAGCTGAAATATCCCAATCACTCGATTCAATTATCGTATAAAGAACCGATTTCTGCCTTTTAAGTATTATTTAAGTGCCTATTTGGTAGGTACTATTAATAGTAGCTAGGAATGCACAGTTGATGTTTCAAACCTCGCAAACGACCCCCTATGTCCTGGACATGCATGCATAGGCCGATAATATACATAATACTCGACCGGCAAATTAGAATGCAACCTCAACAGATGAGCACAAATTTTCTACGACACTATTCTCACATTTTTCATTCTATTCATCAGCATTGGATTGGGTGGAATTAAGGGAGTCGCTGTATAGGAAATCAAAAATTCATGTCTACCATTTTCCCTCATTTATTTATTTGCTGCATCAAACTTGTTCAGGGATACTATAAAAAGTAATTATGATCGTAAGACGTGGAAAACCTCCAACACAGAGCAGGTACCAAGGTTCCAACAGGCAGAAATTCGCGGAGTGCTTATCTCACATTATATAACCATTGAACTGAACTTGACCATTTGTCCTGAAAATAATTGAATTGATTAAATGCAGTAATAGATATTGAATCAGACAAACAAATATACTCTCGCAATAACCCTTGCATTCGACCTCTGTGTTTCTGTTGACAGATGTTTGTTGATGGGAAAATATTTTCGGTAATCTAGAGCTGCTTTGATGATATTAAAAATATCAAAAATATCAACCTGATATTAAAACTTTATCACTGAGGTGACCTCCCCCTTGCCTACGTCTCTCCGGAACCACCAAGAAGGTATTGCTTCAGAGAGGGGCTAGTGCACATCGCACCCACAAGGTTAGCTGCGTAGCCTGCAGCAACGAACATCGGTGACTCGCTTTGGAGAGTCCATCACGGTAGCATGCTGGCGCTTAGCCAGTTTCCCGAGTGGTCCTCGCCACTCCCTTTGTCCTCGGAAGGCGGGCAGGGTCAACCCCGCCCGCGCCCTACTGCTGAGCGGACATCAAGAACTGATGCCCACATGCAACCCGATCTGACCTGCCCGCAAAGGAAGGGTATCACTACCCTTCAGGCCCTATCAGATGCATCCGTAGGTTGCAGACAGCAGGATCTCACCTACCCCGACCCTTGCCGGGGACCCCTTTCCAACCGCGGGCTCGGATCCAACCCAGTAGACCGACGCCACGACAGCACCGCTACCGGGACTTCCTCTCCGCGGCCACTTAATCGTTGTAAGGGTCGATCTCGACCGCAGGGCACCGGTATGACCTACGAAGCCGACTCCGAACCCCTGGACCACCTCTTGTACTGCATCTGGACTAGCCATTCTCCGAGTCCACGCGCCACCTCCTCTGTAGCTCCCAGACGATGTGGGTAATAGCCGTTGAAACGGCGTTCCAGCCAAACTCATCCCTACACATCCTCTGGACCAAGTTGTCCGGAGTTGTGTCCTCCCCGCATGTGGCAAGCATGCGGTCACGCATTGTGCGAAAACGCGGGCACACGAACAAAACGTGTTCCGCCGTTTCCTCTAAACCATTGCACACTGGGCATTCGGGAGAATCCGCATGCCCGAAACGGTGTAGATACTGTCGGAAGCAACCATGACCTGTAAGGACCTGTGTCAGGTGGAATGTGACTTCCCCATGGCGCCTATTAATCCAACTATCTACCCTCGGTATCAACCTATGGGTCCACCTTCCTTTGGTGGGACTGTCCCACGCGCGCTGCCATTTGACCATAGAGGCCATCCTGGCAGTCCTGCGCATGCCTCTTGTGCCGCGCATTTCGAAGCACTCCATGTCCTCACTGATAAGAATGCTGATAGGCACCATACCAGTAATGACGCAGAGAGCGTCGTGTGACACGGTACGGTACGGGACCGCAACCCTCAGGCACATAAGCCTGTAAGTACTTTCCAGCTTCCGTCGGTAGCGTTTGGTACTTAGCGCGGTGCCCCACGCCGGGCCTCCATACCTAAGTATGGACGTAGCAACACTAGCCAGAAGCTTGCGCTTACTGGTGTACACCGCAGAGCTATTGGACATCATCCGGGACAGTGCCGCAATAGCTGTGGAGGCTCTTTTACAGGCATAATCGACGTGGCTACCGAAGGTAAGCTTATCGTCGATCATCACGCCCAAGTGTTTGACGGAGCGCTTTGACAGGATAGTGCACTCTCCTACACTGATCTCCGTCTGCTGCTCCGACTTCCGGTTGTTAACAACCGTCACCTCTGTCTTGTGGTGAGCCAGCTCCAGTTTCCTGGATCGCATTCACGCCTCCACAACGTTGATCGAGTGGTCGGTAGTCAACTTCACCTCCTCGATCGTTTCATCGTAGACTTCGAGCATAATGTCGTCGACAAATCCGACAATCTCCACTCCCACTGGGTACTCTAACCTCAACACCTCGTCGTACATGACATTCCATAACACCGGACCCAGGATGGACTCCTGAGGTTATGTGAAAGCACTTCCGACCCACCTCCGTGTCGTAGACTAGTACACGATTCTGAAAGTAACTTCCGAGAATCTTGTACAGGTACTCCGGTATCCCCAGACGCAAGAGCGCATCGGCAATAGCAGACCAGCTGGCGCTATTAAACGCATTCCTTACATCCAGAGTCACTACCGCGCAAAAGCGAATTCCCCTCCTCTTAGGCTCGAGTGCTTTCTCGGCGGTTTTTGTAACCGACAAGATAGCGTCTACGGTGGACCTCCCCTTCCGGAAGCCGTACTAGTTGCTCGAAAGACCATTTTCGCCCTCGGTGAATCTCAACATTCTATTGAGGATGATCTTTTCGAGTACCTTCCCCGCCGTGTCAATCAAGCATATTGGTCTATATGCCGACGGGTCTCCGGGTGGTTTCCCCGCCTTTGGCAATAGTACCAGGCTCTGCCTCTTCCAAGCTTCTGGGAAAACTCCCTCGTCCAGACATTTCTGCATAGCAGACCTGAACATCTCGGGAGCCTCTGCAATAGCTACTTTTAAGGCCAGGTTCGGAACTCCGTCCGGACCTGGGGCCTTACCTACGCTAAGGGACTTAGCTATCCCCGCAAGTTCCACATCGGTGACCCTCTCCTCATCGCCAGCCCCAGTCCCCGACTGTTCTACGAAAGGAGGCCAAGGACTAGGATCATGACGCGGAAAAAGTCCTCCAAAGATCCCCTCCAACATCTCTGGAGATTGCTCTGTAGGAGCCATCACACCTCTCGTCTTGGCCATAACGATCCTGTAGGCGTCACCCCACGGGTTCGTATTGGCACTCTGACAGAGACCCTCAAAGCAGGCCTTTTTGCTTGCTCTTATCTCGGTCTTAAGCGCGGCTTTTGCAGCGGCGAACACCACCCGCCGTTCGTTTCGCTCTTCCTCTGATCGTGCTCGCTGCATCCGCCGCCTAGCCCGTAGGCAGGCGCGGCGCAGGTCCGCAATCGCGTCGGTCCACCAGTAAGCTGGTGGCCTTCCATTTCTAGAGTGGACTCGCCTAGGCATAGTCGCATCACACGCACGTAGTGTGTTCCACACTTGGGAAAGCTTAGGATGCCATCCACCAGCTCAACCGTACACTTTGGTACAAATGTGTGTCCTTATTCTAAATGAGCCATGTTCTATCCTAAATATCACACAACCAGTAAGTAAGAAACGATTGAGCACCCATCGATGAAACTGAAGCTCAGTAATTAGTACAATTCTACGCTCCAAGTGAGACGATGCCAATAAGAACAATAGGTTTTCATGGCGACTCGCAGCCTTATCCCTGATGCTCGCGAAATAAATCATTTCCTTCCCAACGAGAAAACATTCTCCCCTTTTCGTGGTCTCGCCGCTATACTTTTGCACAACAATCAGCCAAATTGGAGATCAAACCTCCGTCTCGCACTTCCCGCCCGAATGAACTTGTCGAAAATAATTCCATAAATAGTACGTTTAATCGAACCGAAAAAGAAGTCGACATAAATTCGGCATCATAATTTTTATTGCTCTACGATTTTTCTTGCCGCTTCTGGACTGCGTCTTTGCGTCGCATCGTCGTGCGCGCGGGGCCGCCTGGTGGATGATTTCGCTAAACGTTTCCCCAACTCCCCAACAACCGGGCGACGGACGACTTGAGCGACCAAGAACAACCGATCAACCGACCGACGGACCGACAGACCGACGGTAAGCATAAGGAGCAAGCAGAAGCAGAGCATACACTAACCCAACAAGCTCATAACTTGGCGTCGGCGGCATTCTCTGTGTACTTCGGAATCGATTCGTTTAATAATGTGAAAAACGCAGTCTTATTTCTGCCGAAGGAACGAACCGCTCGCCTTTTCCACACACATGTGTTCTTGCGGCTTGCGGGTTTCCCGATCAGCGGGAGGTGCCGAGAAGATGCTTTATTTGTGTGATTTGATGAGAGCTGCTGGCTGTGCGTTGTTTCAGTGGGAGGAGGTTCGTGTGCGATTGAAACTTCGAGGAAGCCGTGAAATTACTCTGATTTCGGTGCATTTTATGATATGCATTCGGAGAAGCGTACGCCGTAGCAGCTTCTTGAGGCGGGTTCTATTAGCACTATTCAGCAGAAACACGCAAAGATACAGGCTGAAACTAAAAGGTTGGATCAGTACTTCAACAAACATCTTTCTTTTTTCGCGAAACGTTGTTTATTAGGAGCAATACAGAAAGCTCAAGAAGTATTATAATCGTTAGATAGATACTAGAACAGGTACTAGGACGTTTAGCTTAGTTGATCGCTTCATAAGCGGATGATTATATCCAAGAATATAGTAAATTCAAGTGTTGTAAAAAGTGTAAGTGCAGCTGTCAATTGCAATCACTCACGTAGTGCCCTAGTGGACTGTAGAGAGCTATAAATTAGGTTATGCGGTTAGGAATAAGAACTTCAAACGGTGTTCTCTGTGTAAAACACATTATTATCCTAATTTGGTAAATTAAGTTTACAATTTAGTACCTAGGGGCCGTTCATAAACCATGTAGACTTTTTGGGGGGAGGGGGGGTCTGGCCAAAGTATACGCTCCATACAAATTTCAAATTTTTTGTATGGACAAAAGTCTACGAGGGGGGAGGTGGGGGGGTCTGAGATGGCCCAAATTTGGTCTACATGGTTTATGAACAGCCCCCTATCATACACCGAGAAATATTTCTACTCAGGCCTTACTCAGAAATCGAAAAATCCTTTGTTTTCTTACTCAGTTTCCGTTAAAAGTGGGACAACTCATTGGCAAAACAAAGGATTTTTTGATTTCTGAGTAAGGCCAACTCAGCCACTGAGTAGAAATATTTCTCGGTGTAATTTATATACCACACAACTCATTTCGTTATCATAATGATCTACTTTTCCGCATTGGTTCAATATGCAACTGAAATGAGTAGTTTCTGGCTAGTCTTGATAGAAAAAATCGTTTGGAGGAGGGGGGAATACTTAATAGAGGATGTCAGGGAGCATTTAAAATGGGTTCCAGGAAGGTTCAGAAGTTTCCAGAGGGTTTCAACAGAATTTCAGAGGATTTCTTGTTTTTTTATCAGCGTCGCATATTGCCCAGGAACGTTTTAAGCTTACGGGAACGTTCCAAGAATTTCAAAGGGCCCAGGATGGTTTCAAATGGGGTTAAGGGTTATCAGAGAGTCTCCAGGATTCAAGGGAAGTTTCAGAAGAGATTGAGGGGATGCGTTTCGGGAGCTCAGGGGGCTTCGTTTACAGGGCAGCAGGGGTTACAGTCCCGGGGCCTGACGAACCCTCCCGCTTGCGCGTCAGCCGCGTAGTCGCCGGCTAAGAATAGGAGGTAGTGGTAGTGGAGAGGCTAACCCCCTCGCAAGAAGTGGATGGGTGACGTCTCCGTTAAGGAGGAGTGAGGAGTCAGGAGCGGGATGTTGTGGACGCAGCTCCAGCGTGGGTATTGGACGGAGCGTGGTTGATGAGGGCCATCAAACAAAAGATATACCTACGGGCTGTCCGCGATAGAGGTGGCTGAGCAGCAGCTTGGCAAGATCATCGACTTTGCGTCCACGAAGTCCAACATAAGTAAGGACCTGTAAACGGCCCTGTTGCGACTTCGTAAGTCAATGGATGATGCCAAGCAGGATCACATGAGACTCGTGAAAACTGCAGCAGCGGCGGAACCTGCGAAAGTAAAGGTTACGAAGTCTACTCAGACGAAGGCCTCCGCTTTCGCAGCCCAAAAAGTGTGGCGGATGCGACTGCTCATGATAAGCACTCGCAGCTGTCTGGTTGTACCCGCATGGCTAGGAAGATAATAGGAGGCCCATCCCGGATGGAAGGGAACAGGGGGTTGCGACCGTTGTTAGACCCTCAGCAACCACAGAGTAGGGCGAACCACAGATAACAGACGTTCATGCTAGCATATGAAATGTGTGTAAAACCTTTCAACCGTTATTTCAATGAGGAAACCTAACTGGCAACCATTTAGAGATGGCGCAGCGATCGCATTCATAGCGCTCGAGTGCAAATGAAAAACGCACGCAGTCCCTGTCAGATAGCAATCACTGCAGTAATTCGTTGTATAGATGGAAGCGATGGCCAAAGTAGAACGGTTTTCCAGTTTTTACACACGTTTTGAGTTAAATTTTGTTCTAGGATAAACGTCTGTTATCTGTTGGCGAACCAAGAGGAGGAGCCCCCTTGGACGAAAGTCGAGCGGAAGAGGAAGCGAAAAGCGCGAGAAAGGCGACGTGTTCGTCACAAAACCGAACAATTCTCTTGGTTAACGGCTACGCATTCTTGGGACTTAAAAAAAACGAGTTGTTTTATTCACCCGACGTTTCGACACGGGGATAGTGTCTTTCTCCGGGGGGAAATAATTACTATCGTGTTTTGTCAATTGTTTTGTCTAACTGTAACTGTCCCTTTTTGTGCCGTTTTTGGTACATGACTCCAGAATCACTTTTAGTTTAACGGTTTTTGGCAATAGCCGAACAATCTAAGTACTCGGACGTTTTGAATGCGATGCGCAGCGACGCCAACTTCGTGGATCTGGGAGCCGACGCGCGCGGTATCAGACGTACTCGCACAAGCGAGATAGTCCTAGAGCTGAAGCGCGATAAGGAACGCAAGGACGCCGCCTACAAAAGCTTGACGGAAGAGGTTCTTGTCTTCATTTGTAGGGCTCAATTGTTTAGTTAGAAAACTCTACGGAGCCAAAGAGCTTACAGAATAATTTGTTATTCTAAGTTTACAATTGAAAAACTTGTAATTCATTTTTCGTGCGCACTTTTTTCTAGGTTGCGAGCCAGAAGCGGATCCCGATGCCGCAAATTGAGTTCGCCGCTGCTTCGCCTGTGGATTTTCCATTGCGACCTGTTTTGCTTGCGCAACCTCCGCTTGCGCAACTCTTCCACGGTTGGTCTTCTTTCTCAGAAACTGCCATTTCCTCGCAAACATTAGACTGCGTCGATTCCTCGCGTTCTCTATCCGACGATTGATTGAAACTCTCTTCCAGTACCTCTATGACGTCATCTGCGAGTGTTTCCGATGGTGCCCGCTCCACTGATGAATCTTCATCTCCAGCCACAATTCCGGCATACGAAATGGCCTTTTCTTGCTTCTTCTGGCTCTGTGGGCACGAGTCCCGCCGATGTCCTGTTCCTTGGCAGTGGAAGCACGTATCCCTGAGTCCGTTATAGAAAACGTTTCCTTTCCAATCGGCAACGTCAAGGCACGGAGGAATAGACTTTTTTTTCTTCTAAACCATAGGGGGATAATCTGCTCAACAGACACCCTAACATGAAGGTTAGGGTAGTGTGGGGCTGAGGCCGTCTTCTACAACAAAAGTAAAAGCCAGGACTACTCTCTCCTCGTACCCACTAAACCATTCCTATGGTCGCCAAACCCTACGTCTCTCCGGAACCACCAAGAAGGTATTGCTTCAGAGAGGGGTTAGTGCCCATCGCACCCTCAAGGTTAGCTGCGTAGCCTATCAGCAACGAACATCGACGGCTCGCTCTGGAGAGTCCATCACGGTAACATGCTGGCGCTTAGCCAGTTTCCCGAGTGGTCCTCGCCACTCCCTTTGTCCTCGGAAGGCGGGCAGGGTCAACCCCATCCGCGCTCAACTGCTTTGCAGACATCAAGAATTGATGCCCACGTGCAACCCGATCTGACCTGCTGAAGGCAAGGGTATCACTACCTTTCAGGCCCTATCAGCTGCACCAGAAGGTTGCTGACAGCAGGGTCTCCACCTGCCCCGACCCTTGCCGGGGATCCCTTTCCAACCGCGGGATCGGATCCAACCCAGTAGACCGACGCCACGACAGCACCGCTACCGGGACTTCCTCTCCGCGGCCACTCAATCGCTGTAAGGGTCGATCTCGACCGCAGGGCACCGGTATGATCTACGAAGCCGACTCCGAACCCCTGGACCACCTCTTGTACTGCATCTGGACTAGCCATTCTCTGAGTCCACGCGCCACCTCCTCTGTAGCTCCCAGACGATATGGGTGATAGCCGTTGAAACGGCGTTCCAGCCAAACCCATCCCTACACATCCTCTGGACCAAGTTGTCCGGGTTTGTGTCCTCCCCGCATGTGGCAAGCATGCGGTCACGCATTGTGCGAAAACGCGGGCATACGAACAAAACGTGTTCCACCGTTTCCTCTAAACCATTGCACACTGGGCATGCGGGAGAATCCGCATGCCCGAAACGGTGTAGATACTGTCGGAAGCAACCATGACCTGTAAGGACCTGTGACAGGTGGAATGTAATGGCGCCTATTAATCCAACTATCTACCCTCGGTATTTTGTGTGAAATGTCGCTGGGAAGTTTGGCTTAATGCCGTTTCACCGTTTATCACCCACATCGTCTTGGAGCTACAGAGGAGGTGGCGCGTGGACTCGTAGAATGGCTAGTGCATACGCGATGCAAGAGGCCATCCAAGGGTTCGGAGTCGGTTACGTAGGTCATACCGGTGCCCTGCGGTCGAAATCAACCCTTACAGCGATTAAGTGGCCGCGGGGAGAACATCCTAATAGCGTTGCTGTCGTAGCGTCGGTCTACTAGGTTGGATCCGAGCCCGCGGTTGGAAAGGGGTCCTCGTCAAGGTCGGGACAGGTGGATGCCAGGGGTATCCCGGGAAGCTTCAGGAGGTTTCTAGAAGTTTTCAGTTTAGGGTATTTAAGGAGCTTTTCAAGGTCCTCCTAGCTTTTGACGGGTTTCAGGGGATTTCTTTAGCGTTTTGTTGTTATGTTTAAGAGATGTGTAAAGAGTTTAAGGTTTCTGGGGGTCTTCCAGTGCCTTTCTGGGGTTTTCAAGGAGATTCAGTGAATTTTCAGGTTGTCTCAGAAAGTTTCAGGGATATTTCGGTGATTTTTAGGTGCTCTGACCCTTTCTGGAACTCCCCTGAAATCCATTGAAACGCTTCTTAAACGGACATTTGAATTACGAAATGTGCCTGGAACGGAAGGGAAGCGAACCTGTCACCCTCAGTTTTAGATTCAAATAGGCGCGCGTCCTGAAAGGTGCCGAATGACGTAGTTGGAATATACAAAAAAAAAATGCGTTTAGAAGAGTCCACTTGCAATTGTTTGTGACTTTGCCGAATGTTCCATCTGTAAGTAATTTGCAAACTGAAAGCTTGAGCAAATCCTTAAACCATGTCGAACTTGTTTTGTTACATTGAAACTCACCTGTAATGATTCATTGACAACCTAAAAGAAGTCGCAATGAATGATGGGCACCTGCCTACAATATATGTACATACTTATTCCAACCCGCCATTCGGGTCGTTTCCACATATCGTTGCGATGGCGATGTGAAAATGTGCGCCAAAACATCCACACAACCTGCGAAGGGGGAGTGACGACAACGATGAAGTCTGAGTTGCTCGTGGTGAAGTGAAAACAGATGAAAGACAACAAAGAGCTGATGCCGAAAAGAGGAAAAATTAGGGGAATTATATGAAGAAATGCTTCCCGTCGACGTCGTCGCTGTGCTGAGCTATAGAGCAGCTACATACAAGTACGAGGGGGAGGAGGGTGATGTGTGGACTCGACGAAACAAACAAGCATTGAAGACGATTACGATTTTTTTTTGCAACTTCGATAGTTTCCTGACTTTTGTATTACACGGCTCATCAAATGGTTTATTTTATTTATTTTGTCAATTTCTCAAACACTCGCTGCTCTGGACGTGAATAAATGTTTGCTTCTTTGGCATAGATGCAAGTGAGCATTTGTTCGCTCGTCTTGTTGGCGTGAGATTAGTTTCTACTCGTAAATGGAACTGACACAGAGCTAACAGGAGCAGTAGCGCGGTGGACCTAGTGTTTCTCCGAGACAATCAGCTGCCCTTCTTTAGTCTCAAACTTGAGACTGAATTAGAGATTATGCAGATGTCATTGATTAGTTTAAGTTAAGAGGATCCATAGCCAGCCTATTAAGTCACTGCAAAAGGCCAACGAATCGTTCGAAGATCTGGAGAAAATCACGGACTGGAAGGCAAAGCTGCAAGCAGTAACGGAAATTATCGGAGACCTTAGCAAGACCGAACGGAGAACTGTGGCGCACTGGTGGAGAACGAACTGTCCAGCATGGACAAGGACATCGAGGAAGCGGCATCGGAGATCAAACGGCTGCTCAATATTAGTCTGCAATTGACTGATCTTCATCCAGACGATTTCCATAGAAATGAAAAGCTAGCAAGGTGCAATCGGCCGACGAGACGGATTTTGGTGAGACCTTTCCGATTTTTTATTTGTCTATTATATTGTTATAAATATGACTATTCGCTATTTTCAACATCCTATCATCTATTGGAAGCCGTTCTGGACGTTTTCTAAGTTGATGATTGGATATACTCATCTTTGCAACTCCATCCAAGGATTCGTGCTATGCTATTCTATGGTGCATATTAAACCGAATGGTGGTTAATCCCATCAAATGTTCCGTGATTTCGTTTGCTCGAATTCATAGACCTATAATTTTACAGTACAAGCTCTTCGACACCGAGATTCAACGTGCAGATAATGTGAAAGAGGACTGCAAAACGGTGAGTCGATAAGGAGAGCGTCCAACATAGCTCTGGTCCACACAATTTCCTACCTCATGCTTCCACGGGTCAAGCGATGACAAAGACCGCCAGCTAAGAGTTGTGTGCTTAGCTGGTAGTGCAGCCTGGGCACTGTTGTCCTCCTGACTTCAGCTAGATTGAGGAGGTACGATCCGAGCGTCTGTTCACCAAGGAGGTGCGGCTCAAACAGCGTCTGTTCTGGCATCCAGCGGCTGAGTAAAAAACGCTGCACCACGCCCAGCTAGATCCAAGGTGGTAGCCCCATCAGCGTGGTCGTCCCAGTGTTGGTTGGGACGTTAAACAGAACTGGCACGATGGCCCTCCGGCGAGACAGGAGTGTTGGCGTAGGCCCAATAAGCCACCCGTAAAAATCCCCATTGCGAATAACATAGGAGAAAATACGACTCGATACAATCGGCAAAGACCTACGCGACGAAATAAGGACTAAGATTGGAAACTTGGAACATCCCAAGTAACAATTCTATTGCTGATTGGTTTTGTTTGATTTTTATTAGGGTTTTATTACAGCAACAATCAAAACTTACAGTTTTATGACTACTTTTATGAAAACCATTAATGAAATGTTTTATAAAGCATTGTCCAGTTAGAATCCGGACGCAGATAATCACTTATATCTCAGAGGTGGAATAACAAACAGAAAAGGTGAAGCCCTCAAAACAAAGATAATTTACTGTAGTTTCATGGAAAAATATCATTAAAATTATTTAATTTAATTTTTAATACATTTTCTCATTTTTTCCGTGGTTACTTCCTTAAAAATCTGCACAATGGTAGTAAATTTTAACATCAACCCCTTCGGCGGATTTGTTTAACAATCAGGCCATCTCTGTAGTGTTCTGAGACCCTTTACCTATCTGATCAGGATTCCAAAGAAACTTTGCCAAATATTTTTCTTCTTGCGAAATTAAGGGCTATTCAGTGAATTCCAAAGAAGCGAAATTTGAGTGTTTTTTCGTTAATAAACACTATCCAACAGTGATGACACCACCACACATCTCAGGCTGTCGTGATAGCTCACCAAATTAGCTCAAACCTCTACAGACCCCTTGTGTGCATTTTTGAAAAGCAGCACGCGATTCCTGAGGTTATCATCTTTGTACACATTTGGTGTCAAAATCGTGATGTGAGAAAACGATGTCCAGAGCTCGAACTTCCTGGCAAACCTTGGAATTCCAAGCAGATTTATCCATGAACATAAACTTCAATCTTCCTTGGGCACTTCCTCATGGCATGGTTAACAACATCTGTGCACATCACACATAATGGTTATGGAGACAACATTTTTCGCGACTGTCGTACCTGACCACGCTTAATTTTCAGCGTGTTTGTGCAAGATTTTTTTCCTTCACTTATTTTCAATCTGAAATAACTTTTTACTCGTAGCAAGAAAATCGATGAAATTTTCACCATCAATAGAGGACTTGTTTATGATCAGACTGCTGTAAAAAAAATATGATTATGATCATTGAGAGCGTCACAATAAATTATCCTTTGCGTCCAGATTCTAACTGGACAATGCTTTAGTATACTTGAAGATATCCATAAATCCTGATTTTAAGAGTAAACAAAACTCTCCGATATGTAAACATTCTGGCATTCATTATTACCATAATAAAACTGTTCGAACTCTCAACAGATGGCGATCCGTTCGATTAGTAACGACATCTGTTGGTAGAAAAGCAAAAACTACGACACTGCTAGGTTTATTGCGGTCATCATAATAGTAAACTTGCTTTCGTTTCATTTTCGCTAATTTTGGTTGTCGCCATATTAAAGAATCAACTGACGTGAATAGAAAATAGTTAATTTTGCTCAAATAAGCAATGAATTGATAGTTTGCCACCATTTCCATAACATGCTCACATAAATAAATTGTTTCAGCTGATTTTTCTTGTGTGATTCGAGATAGTTTTACTCAATTAACAAATTGATTTATTTAATTCCGTGATAATAATATTCACTTTTTCCGAAGCGCATTAATTTTATGTTTCTGCAACCCTAATATTCACGGTAAAATTGAATGCGCATAAGCCTACCACCTGAATAAATACTAATATATTACTTTGAAATGATCGTTTCCTACTTACGAATGATGTATCCTCCTGAACTTTACGTGCCATCAAATAAGCTCCTCTGCATCTTGAGCTGTCATAGTTTTTTGTTGAAAAAAAAACAACAACAATCATCATAACCTCTTTTCGGTTTTAAAACAATTTTATTGCTACTCTTATTGTGTTTTGCAAAACCTCTCCGAGGGTGGTCCACTTAGCCGGAAGATGCTCTTAAAGAGGTTATCAAGAGGTTTTGATGTATAAATCAGTTTTATTGCAAGTTTTATAAAATCGGTCATGAAGATCTCTTATAGAGATGAACAAAACTTAAAATGTTACTTGGGATGGAATTGTAAGTCACTAGGTTTCGTAGGAAGTGACAGGATAATTTACGACGAACTACATCCCCGCAACTTCGACATCGTGGCGATGCAGGAACTATGTTGGACTGGACAGAAAGTGTGGAAAAGCGGGCATCGAGCGGCTACCTTCTACCAAAGCTGTGGCACCACCAATGAACTGGGAACAGGATTTATAGTGTTGGGGAAGATGCGACAACGTGCGATCGAGTGGCAGCCAATCAACGCAAGGATGTGCATGTTGAGAGCTAAGGGCCGTTTCTTCAACTACAGCATCATCAAACCACAGTGAACAGACATCCAAGTCCAGTTCCGAAACTGTGTAAGGAATTTAACGGCCATTTAAAATCGGCAACACAAGTGGCAATAGCGTGGCGCTGCAATCGGTTAATTTTCCATATTAATTTAATTCACCACTTGAAATGTTTCAATTCACCACTGACTGTGGCAATATGGTGTTTGGTGGCGTTAGTGTTGTCATCGTGTATTGGTTTGCAACCTTACTCAAGTAAAGATTCAAATCCTTACACAACTTTCCGAAAGAAATTTGTTCTAGCCTGGATGTCTGTTCTCTGTGATCAAACGTCCACTGCCCACACGAAGACCCGATGACGAGAAAGAAGCGTTCTACGCGCAGTTAGAGCAAACATACGATGGTTATTCGCCGCGTGACGTGAAAATCGTTGTCGGCGACATGAACGCGCAGGTAGGAAGGGAGGAAATGTACAGACCGGTAATCGGGCGAAACAGCCTGCACGCCGTATCGAATGAAAACGGCCAGCGATGCGTAAACTTTGCAGCCTCCCGTGGTATGTAGTCCGAAGCACCTTCTTCCCCCGCAAAGATATCCACAAAGCCACCTGGAGATCACCCGACCATCAAACAGAAAACCAAATCGACCACGTTCTAATCGACGGAGAATTCTTCTCGGATATAACCAATGTCCGCACATATCGCAGTGCGAATATAGATTCGGATCACTACTTAGTCGCTGTATGCATGCGCTCAAAACTTTCGACAGTTATCACCACGCGTCGAAGTCGAACGCCGCTGCTCAACATCGAGCAACTTCGTAACGTAGAAGTGGCTCAAGACTACGCGCATCAGTTAGCAGTGGCCCTACCAACGGAAGAGCAGCTTGGCGCAGCTACACTTGAAGATGGCTGGAAGGACATCCGATCCGCCATAGGTAGTACCTCGGCTACAGCACTAGACTTCGCGACTCCGGATCACAGAAACGACTGGTACGACGGCGAATGTGAGCAGTTGATAAATGAGAAGAATGCAGCATGGGCGAGAATACTGCAACACCGCACGAGAGCGAATGAGGCGCGTTACAGACAGACGCGGAACAGGCAGAACTCATTCTTCTGGATGAAGAAGCGCCAGCAGGAAGAACGAGATCGCGAAGCGATGGAAGAGTTGAACCGCGTTAAGGACACACGAAAGTTCTACGAGAAGCTGAACCGCTCGCGCAGAGGCTTTGTGCCATAAGCCGACATGTGCCGAGATAATCACGGGAATATTCTCACGAGCGAGCGTGAGGTGGTGGAGAGGTGGCGGCAGCATTACGATGAGCATCTCAATGGCGACGTTGCAAGTACCGAAGGTGGCGTGGTAACAGATCTAGGAGTATGTGCACAGAACGAAAGACTTCCGGCCCCTGACCTCCAAGAGATTGAAGAGGAGGTTGGCCGGTTGAAAAACAACAAAGCCGCTGGAGCAGATCAACTACCAAGCGAGCTTCTAAAATACGGTGAAGAAGCACTGGTGAGAGCACTACACTGGGTAATTACCATGATTTGGGAGGAGGAAGTATTACCGGAGGAATGGATGGAAGGTATCGTGTGTCCCATCTACAAAAAGGGCGACAAGTTGGATTGTCAAATTTTATGCCACCGTCTCCCGAGTAGGTGGAAAAATCTGATGAATAGCATATTCAGTTATGATTGATTGAATTACTGAAGAGCAAAAACTGATATTGGTTTGATTGATATAAGAGGTAAAAGAACAGAAATAATAGCAAAATCTAATATGGTGAACTACTCAATAATAGCTCGTTAAGATATTACAAGATCAAAAGAATAGCAGACAAGATTTGTCACTTTTTTCAAGAAAAAAAAAAATAAAAAAAATGGCAGCATCCAGCATCGAACCTATGACCTTAGGATCCACTGGCGGCGATGCTTACCACTCAACTGTGGCTCGCTGTTGTAAATAAGATGGGAATAAGAGCATGCGGTTCTTCGTTTCCACAGCTCAGAAAGCGGCACAAGGCATTTCACTAACATTGAGCCATCTCTACGGGTGTATGTGTTCCATTTCGTGCAGAAGAGCTAAACTTGTTCTTATGAAGAAATTTTCAGCTATTTCGACAAGAACAAAAACTGATATCATATCACTTTGAGCTATTCGTGCGATATTCGCTAGAATTTTGAATAACTAATCAAAATCACATCGAGCTATGACAGCAGAAAGTGTTCGATTTGAGATATGATTGAGATATTCTCGTCTTCCCGGGCTATCACCGATTGCAAGAGAGTTCGTGGGGCAATATCAGGCTGGATTTATGGGTGAACACGCTGCAACGGACCAGATGTTCGCCATCCACCAGGTGTTGCAGAAATGCCGCGAATGCAACGTGCCCACACATCACTTGTTCATCGATTTCAAATCGGCGTATGATACAATCGATCGAAAACAGCTATGGCAGATTATGCACGAATACGGATTCCCGGACAAACTGATACGATTGATCAAGGCGACGATGGATCCAGTGATGTGCGTAGTTCGAGTATCATGGGCACTCTCGAGTCCCTTCGAATCTCACAGCTCTGGGGTACGGCAAGGTGATGGTCTTTCGTGCTTGCTGTTCAACATCGCTTTAGTGGGTGTAATCAGGAGAGCGAAGATAAACACGAGTGGAACGATTTTCACGAAGTCCGTTCAGCTGCTTGGTTTCGCTGATGATATTGATGTTATTGATCGCAAATTTGAGACGATGGCGGAAACGTACATCCAACTAAAGAGTGAAGTCAGGCGAATCGGATTAGTCATTAATGTGTCGAAGACAAAGTACATGATGGCAAAGGGTTCCTCCAGGTAGGTATCTCCACGCCGGCCACCTCGAATTTATATCGACGGTGATGAAATCGAGGCGGTTGAAGAATTCGTGTACTTGGGCTCACTGGTGACTGCCGTCAACGACACCAGCAGAGAAATTCAGAGGCGCATGGTGGCAGGAAATCGTGCTTACTTTGGACTCCGCAGAACTCTACGATCGAATAAAGTTCGCCGTAACACGAAGTTAACTATCTACAAAACGCTGATTAGACCGGTCGTCCTCTATGGGCACGAAACATGGACCCTACGAGCAGAGGACCAACGCGCCCTTGAAGTTTTCGAACGGAAGGTGTTGCGTACCATCTATGGCGGAGTGCAGATGGAAGACGGGTCTTGGAGAAGGCGAATGAACCACGAACTGCATCAGCTGCTGAGAGAACCAACCATCGTCCATACCGCGAAAATCGGGAGGCTATGTACGGTGGGCGGGTCACGTCATCAGGATGTCGGATAGCAACCCGACTAAAATGGTTCTCGAGAGTCATCCGACCGGTACAAGAAGACGTGGAGCGCAGCGAGCTAGGTGGGTCGACCAAGTGGAGGACGATCTGCGGACCCTACACAGAGTGCGGAACAAACAGTCATGGACCAAGTGGAATGGAGACGGCTACTATGTACAGCAGAGGCCACCCCGGCATTAGCCTGATCGGTAAGGAAAGGTATAATGTAAAAGACCTGGGGGTGATTCTGGGTTCGCAACTAAGCTTCAGACAACACGTATCCTTCGTTGCGTAGCGTCTAGAACGATTGGCTTCATATTTCGGATAGCCAAGGACTTCACCAGCGTGTATTGTTTGAAATCACTGTATTGTTCGCTGGTTCGATCGACACTCGAGTATTGTAACGTTTGGAATCCTCATCATCTAAGAGGAATAGAGAGGATAGAAACTGTCTAGCGCCGTTTCATTCGCTTTGCTATCCTCCGGTCGACTACCGTGGCGCGATCCGTTGCGACTGCCAAGCTACAGCAGTCGGTACCAATTGATCGACCTAGAGAGCCTTCAGCTGCGCAGGAACGTTGCACGAGCAATCGCCATTACGGACTCGTTGCAGGGAAGGATGGACTGTCCCGCACTCTTGCAGTCCGTCGATTTGTATGTTCGTCCAAGAGCACTGCGGAATAACGTGATGTTGCGACCTTGGCTGCGGACTCCTTGGCGTAGTACTGTGTACGGGCAGCAGAGCGCCATTATCGGTTTGAAACGGGCGTTCAACAATGTAGCCTCCGTGTTCGACTTTAACCTTTCAAGAGAAACGATCAACCAAAAGTTTGAGGCTGTATTTAGTTTTTCTTCATGACGAATAATGATATTGTTTTTTGTTTGTAATTATATTATTTTACTTTTATTATAACAACGATAGCAAAATAAGTTAGGTTAGTTATATATCCCTTTCGTGATGAACCAACACAATTGTGCTGTTGAGCGGTAACAGTTTTGTATATTTTTTCATCTGTTTAGACTTTGTTTTATATGATGTAAATTGTTCCACTAATTCAGCCATTACTTATACTTGTATGTGTGAAATAAACTTTTGTTTACGTTGCCTGTAAAATTTACCACAACAAGGTAAACAAAAAGTGGGCAAAAACGGTAAAACATGAAAAAATTTTATCTGTCGCATATTATTTATTTCCGATTTATCTACGTAGTCAACGCTAGAAATCAAAAGATAAAGAGTAGTTCTTTCAAATGAGTAAAAATAATAATTACTTTTTTGGGAAATCTAAGAGTTCTGGAGAGCCAAAGTTGAGCAATTTGTATGGAGATTTCACTTTTTTGCGCTCCGTCACGAAAGGGATATACATCATTAGAACCTGTGTTTTCTGTTGATGTCATACAATAAAGGGTGGGGTTTGGTAAATTTTGGTAAATAATTTCTGGGTTACTATGATGGTCCCTTCAGAAAGCTTCTCAAAGAATTTCTGTTCCACTACTCGATATTTCCTTAAGTCGATGGTCCCTTCAATATCGACTCATGGAGGTTTTACTGTAAAACCAACGACCTGCCTTTTTAGAATTTTGTACAAAGGCGCTCCATAGTAAATCTTTAACAATTTAAGATCAGTAGAGCACACTTTTGGTTATAAAACTACTAATACATACTGCTCCGATTCATATGAAAAATTTGCAGTATAATACTGTTATACAAATATGATCAAAGTAAAATTTTGAGCCATTATGTATGAAAGCTTCCAAAGTTGTGGCAGTTTTCATATTCAAAACTGACAGGGTGCCACTTTAAAGCCGGATTTTTTCCAAGCGTTATTATGGAACTTCTTCTACGTTTTTCTGGTGTTATCGTGCTCAATGGAATAAAAAGGGCAAAATATCATGCAGAATATTTTTTCAGGATATCTTAGGTCATCCAAACTATTTTTGAGTTTAGATCCTAAAGTCTACGGGTAAAACGGTAATATCTTTTATTATACAAAGCTAAGATTTGTAATTTATCATGTCCAGTAAGTCTTCTGAAAGTTTTATAGACAGTACCAGATCAGTCGGGAAATCGTAGGTCATCCGAACTGTTCTTGAGTTTAGATCCTAAAGTCTACGGGTGTAATGGTAACATTTTTTTTTATTATACAAGGCTACGATTTGTAATCTACCATGTCCAATGAGTCTTCTCAAAGTTCAATAGACAGTATCATATCAGTCGGGATATCCTAGGTCATCCAAACTGTTCTTGAGTTTAGGTTCTAAAGTCTACGGGTGTAACGGTAATTTCTTTCAGTATATGAAGCTACGTGTTGCCGCTGGGAACACTGGCTGCACGGTAGTAAATCTATTCTGTAGTGTATATGACATTGATGTATGATTGACAGTTAACAAAGATGGCAGTCTAAGTGAAAAAGCCAGGAAAGATCGTTGATCTTGTTTTTCTTATAATAATATGTAATTCGCTATTCTACTTACATCGAATAATTTGATATCCTACTTAAATCTAAATGAAAGACAGTGAGTGAACTTAAACAAATATTGAAACTTAATAGCTAATCTTATTTGATTTATTTACAGTGCCTACTAAAATCTAGAACATGCAGTGTTAAAATATGAACTATTTATTGAATGGGAGAAAGAATCAGGAAGAGACACCGAAACTGTAAGCACCATGAATTTGTGTAACTTTAATAAACAACAATAAATATATATTTGCAGTTTAAAGCTGCACAAAACCGAAAATTTAAGTGCGTTTGATGTGCTGCTCATAACCCGGTGAGCAATCCCTCGATTTCCCCGTCAACACTACGATTTGTAATCTATCATGTCCAGTAATTCTTCTGAAAGCTCAATAGACAGTATAATACCAGTCGGGATACCCTAGGTCATCCAAACTGTTCTTTAGTTTAGATCCTAAAGTCTACGGGTGTAAAGGCAACTTCTTTCATTATATAAAGCTAAAACGAAATCGCCTCATGTCACAATGTTTTTTTTTTATCAACTAAGCTTCATAACATTAAGGTAACCCATAATATCCCAAAAATATATAACAACGTTTATTGTTCCTCCAAATACTTTGACAAGTACAGTGGAATATAACTTAACGTAGTGGCAAAAGCTATTATCACAACTGTAGACCTGAAGCTATAGTCTCCGGAGTAGTGTTGTTGATCTGGAATATCTCAAAACTATCTTGAAATGACTCATGATATGCCAGGGCGATCACATATTACAGTTTAAAGTTTATTGTGAGAATAGCTACTGTAACTATCAAGAGCTTAACTTCAGGACAGTTTGGACGACTCTCAATGTCCCAAAGGCTCATAATAATATATAGTAGACTTCAGGTTGGTCCAGTCACCGCGATTGATTATAAACCGTTACTCCGTATGTCAGATATAGCTGATGTTACGAGTGTAGACCCGGAGTTCTGAACTCTACGATAGTTTGGCTGACCTGGAACATTCCCAAAGTGTCTCTAAATGACATTTGAGATTTCAGGAGCTTCACGGATCTCAGCAAATTATGCTATGCTATTATTTGTGGTGAAAACACATGAAGTTTTTCTTGTAGATTTGAAGGACTTCATTATAGTACAGTTTGGACGAACCTGAATGTCCCAAAGGTTTATAATAAGCAAGTAGACTTCAGATTGGTCCAGTAACCACGGATAAATATGCAACGATACTCAGTATAGCAGATACGGCTGTTGTTATGAGTGCAGAGCTAAGGTCCTGAACTCCAAGGTAGTTTGGCTGACTTGGAATATCCCTGTAGTGTCTCTAAACGACATATGAGATTTCAAGAGCTTCGCGGATCCCATCAGATTATGCACTACTATAATTTATGGCGAAAATACATAACATTCTTGTAGACAAAGATCGGTATATTCGCCTCACTCCATTCATATTCACTCCTCTTTGCTGAAGCGAATCGAGAAAGATGCAGAAAACGGATCGTCGTGATCAAACATGCAACCCCATCACCAGTGGGAATCGATGAGCCAGCTGCTTGACATGAATATTCATTGCCACTCGTCGCAGTTTGGATCGCAAGCGAATGAATGAATGGCGAATGGTGAAGAATGCTGGTGAGCGATCGAAGCGGCTGTTATCATAAGTAGAAGAGAATTTCTACATGTAATGCATACATTTTTACTATATTGTTGTTGAAATGCTAGATTAGCAAAGAAAATAATTCGATAACATCAAAAATTCGTATGCACAATATCAATCGCATCACTCACGAATCGCATTCGCTTGCGATGCGAATGTGGACGAATGAATAATTTCCAAGTGTGGCTTCCCACCGTTCACCGGAGTTTGCGGTCGTCGCTGACAAGCATACACACGAACTAAAGCGACAACCGTTCGCTGCTGACTGTCTTCGAATGTGGAAGAAGATGAAAAGTGGAAATCAGGAACCCTGCTTGTAGATATGAAGGGCTTTATTATAGAACAGTGATGACGCACATTCCAACGTCTGTAGGGTCAATGCCGTGAATCTAGTGGCTACTTGCCACGAATACTGAACAGGTTGGCCACAGAACTCTGGGTAACTTCTACAGGGATACACGGACAAGATACAATATCTATTTGAACACGAAACACAGATTTTATTATCGAACGGTATGTAATTGTCGCTTTATGACATAGTACAGTTATGTTTGTAGTCAAGATGCACGCTAATTTACTAATTACTGCTCTAATGAATGCGTCAAGGGGGCTATTATAGTCTAGGGAGAGTGCCACTATTTGGCGGGAGATCCGAAGTTCTCCGAAGCTCTATAAAATGGTTATTATTTCTGATTTCTTTCCCTATTTGATCCTATAAGATTTCCAAATGCATTATAATTAGATCTTAACTGCTCGATTGTAATAATGGGATTAGCACACTATAAATTTTGGCTTAAATTGGCATAAACAAACAGTTTGGACGATCCTGAGTATCCCAAAGGTTTGTAATAAGCTAGTAGACTCCAGATTACTCCAGTATCTGTGGTTGATTATGCAACATTACTCAGTAATACAGGTATGGATTTTGTTACGAGTGTAGATCTGAAGTTCTGAACTCCAAGGTAGTTTGGCTTACCTGGAATATCCCTATAGTGTCTATATATGACACTATAGATGTGTAATTACATAAAAAAATTTCTTGTAGATTTAAAGGACTTCACTATAGGACAGCTTGGAACACCTAGAACATCCCAAAATACAAAACACCTTTTGGTATTCTTGACAAAGGGTCAATGAATACATATAAGCGTATCCCACATCCAAGTTCAGCTTTTAGATCAACTGGTATGCCAATTATTTAATATTTCCAAATTTCATGGTGTTCAGGATGTTCTAGGTTGTTAATGAAGCGGCAAATACAAATATGCCCATTTTTGCCTAATAGAGGACTTAAATAGCAGCAATTTTGCCGAAGACAGTATTCTGTTTTATCGAATGGGTGAATTTGTACAGCCGATTCTATGTTGGGGTCATATATGACACATCCGGCTCCAAAGGGTTAAACAAATATAACTTAGAAACGGCAAAATCAAATTGAATTAAATTTTTACACAACATTTGGACATGCATTCTTTATATACAGAAAAAAATCATTGAGTTCGGTTCAGTATTTCTGGCTCTATAAATAAAACAGGAAAAAATGTGTTCTTATTTTTGAAGCCTCTTTGTACAAAATTTTAAAATTGCAGATCTCAGGATTCAACAATATCTCCGCAAAAACTAAACCGATTTTGATCAAAATTTTATGGCATTAGCTACATACACGCAAAAAAATCCGTTCCGATATACGTGCACTCCCAATCACGGCAACGGGAACAAACGAGAACTATGCATAGCAACCATAACAACAATAAGAAATATACACCGTGAACTAGATGTCACGTTTTCTAGAACGCCCATATTGACAGCTAGAACTAGTTCCAGTTCACGGTGTATATTTGCTTGTTCTCATATTTGCGTTTGTTTGTTCACGTTTATCAGAACGGTTTTCTGAGCGTGTATAATGCACCATTAATTGTCCAAATATCAGCTATTTTGGTGTACGCAGTCCAAAGTTATGAAAAAAATTGTTTGACCAAATTTTGACCGTACCACCCTTTAAATACTATTAGAATACCTGTACGAAACGCAACACGGATTCATCCCGGGCAGATCCACCGCTACTTATCTCCTGTGCCTCACATCTGATATTGCTGACAGCTTTGCCGAAAAATCGCAGACAGATGTCATCTATACCGACTTGTCCGCGGCCTTCGACAAAATTAACCACGCCATCGCAACTGCTAAATTAGAGAGACTCGGCTTAACCGGCAACCTTCTACGTTGGTTTGAATCGTATCTTACTATGCGTAAACTGAGCGTCTCCGTAGGCGATTGCCAATCCACCGAGTTCTTGGCAACATCCGGAATTCCCCAAGGAAGTCACCTAGGGCCTCTGATTTTCCTACTCTATTTTGATGACGTAAACCGCATGCTACGATGTCCTCGGCTGTCATACGCGGACGATATGAAGCTTTACCTTGTAATCCGTTCCATCTCTGACGCCTTGAAACTTCAAGAAGATATCGATTCTTTCGCAACATGGTGCGCATTAAATCGGATGGTTGTGAACCGTTCAACCCTCGAATACTGCTCTGCTGTTTGGTATCCGCATTATCAGAATGGTTCTAACAGAATCGAATCAGTGCAGCATCGTTTCATCCGCTATGCGCTCCGTCTGCTTTCATGGCGTGATCCGCTCCTGTTACCAAGCTACAACAATCGATTTCAGTTGATTCGACTCGAAACTCTCCAATCGCGCAGAGATATGGCAAAGGCTATGCTTATTGCCGACACTTTGCAGGGAAGAGTTGATTGCCCTGCCATTCTGGAAGCGGTTGACTTGAACATTCGTCCTAGCGCCCTTCGGAGCAACGCGATGCTTAGATTGCCTTTCCAACGAACCAATTACGGTCAACACACGTCGCTGATTGGATTGGAACGTGCGTTCAATAGAGTTGGCCACCTTTTCGACTTCCACTTGTCCCGCCAAACGATGCGCCAAATATTCCGCAGATATTTTACGAACAATAACGAACTGTGATTTTATATGTTTTTTGTTACTTACAGTATTTGACTTTTTCGCATTTTTGTTCCTGTTTTGTCTTGTATTTCAAATGCAAGGTGTCTGTTGATGTTAATAATAAATAAATAAATAAATAAATAAATAAATAAATAAATAAAGCGGTACAAAATGCTCTAAACACTTCGTTGTTTCCACTATTGTAGAATTGGAGCAAAATGGTCCTTGTTCCAAGTGATCTTACAATTGCTTGTAATTTTCCATATAGGACTTGTTCCACGAAATGTCCTTCTTGGGATGAGTGGACATCGTGGAAGGCTATTTGGAGAGAATTATTTCAGAAGGCATCATACGTTACACTGATGGCTCCCTTCTTGAAGGTCGAGCAGGTGTGAGTGTCCACTCTCGTGAGCTAAGGCTACATCAGTCTTACTCACTTGGTAGACACTGTACCGTTTTTCAGGCTGATATCTTCGCTCATATGTGCGGAGTGCAATCAGCACTTCAGCAGCACTGGAGCATCACATGACTTCATTGGCCCTTAGCCAGCTATTCCGGTATCGAGGTGTTAGGGAATGCTTCAGATTGACACCTGCTCGGCCGCTCAACACAAAGAATACTGGAATAGTCGTGAGTCATGTCATCAAACAAAATTGTATTGTACTGAGCCATCTTCAGGGGTGGCGAAGTATCTAAAAAATCTGTCTAAGCAGAATTGCAACATGGTGGTAAAAGCATTGACTGGCCACTGCCGACTCAGTTATCACATGGCGAAAATTCAGCAAGCTGGTGAATTTGTATATGATAGCTAAACAAAATGTCGATCAACTGAGGACGACAATCATTCAAATTGAAATGCTTTCAAATTCAAACGCATTTCTGTAAAATATTCAAACCCAAAAAGTCAAACTGAACAACCATCACTACGTACGAATTGTAAGCTACTGGAAACGGTTCCTCATCATTTGCCTTAGACAGCATCTCCCAGAACGAGAAACGAAGCAGGCAAGCGAGCAATAAATAAAATATCAGATCACGTTGACGATATCTTGATATGTCGGTGGGTACGCACCGAAAAAGGGGCGATTCGAATCTGATCTCTAGGGTTGGTGTGTTAAACGACAACACGTGCTCTCTGACGACGGTAGCGCGGTGGTGGTGGCAGTTTCTACCGCTGGCTGTTGACAACATTGACGATATCGTTTCGCCACCCACTCCGTCGTCATTCTCCGGTCACCTCCCTTTGTTTCCGCCTTTCGTCCCGACTGGCTATAAAACACACCATCCGACACATCCTGTGCTTACGGAGAGGATACGACTTGAGGCGCGCAAACAGCAGATGTTGACAAAACATTGTCGTTCGGGATTGAGTGGCCGGGTACTATTTGTCCTACGTGGAAACGAGTCCTTTGATACGTATATCTCGGCTCCTTTGGACTGACTTTGCCAGGATCAAATGTTATTCGATCGCAATCATATTTATTTATTGAGAGACAAACTGACGACAGCATCGTTTGGTCGGGAGCGCGTCAACGACGGCAACGACGACGACAGATGCAGCAGAGAAGTCAATCAATGAATGATTTATCAAGCATCTGTAACCGAGCAGTTAATAAAGTATTCATGGCATCTCCGGGGAGTCGAGCTTCGTTTGCTACTGTGTGTGCTTTATGCGATGGAGAGGCGGTCGTAGGGTAATGAATGTCAGTTGACTTATTCTGAGGGAAGATTTGTGGCTGATGTAGTTTTATGTCTTGCGTTGCCTTTATATGATTTAATGGAAATCAAATTTTCATTATGTGAAGAGAAGCCACATTGAAACAGTAAAAGGGGCTGTGCTGGAAGTACACATTTCTGCTTCTGTTTCTTTCAGCCTTGGCCTACTACTTCAACTTAGTAAGAACACAAAGTATGTACTATGTAAGAGAACACAAAATAAGGTATGTCTGCTTGGTCAACATGACATTAAAATCTTGAATTTCTGTAAAATCCACGCGATTTGTAAAAAAAATACAAGATTTCAATTTAACACCCAGACATCAATCACCTTAACTCATAATTCGGTGTTCCAAGCAATTGATTCATTGTGGCACATTTTCTTGCCTTGCCTCCAACCGGATGATATATTTATGCACAACCACAGCAGCGTGGCCATGGTTATATGCACTTTCAAAGGCCACAATCCATTAAACAAGTGATGGTGGCGCATCTTCACGAGTGCATAAATAAGTACCCACGTGCAATGAAGGATGAGGAGCGTAGGGCTAAAAGAATCGTTGCATCACTTTTTCTCATGGTCGTATCTGTTCGTTGTAAGCGAATCGTCGTCTGACTCTGACTGAGTCTATCACTTTCCAGACGGAGAGTATACCCCCACTTGAAGCATATCTGTCCCGTCAGCTCGATTAACATTCTAGACAAGCTCTATTATGTACTAAAACGATGACACTTGAAAGCCGGTTGTCCGTAGCGGCTCTTAACGTTCGCTTCCATAGAATATTTAGCAATTTTTACTGTCGTTTGGCTCATCGTCGTTGAAGTTGTCACAGTCATCGAGACTTCTTAGTAAACAGGACCTATTTAGGCGATATGAATTATTATATAAGTGAGAGGGAAAAATCGATGCAGATGCTTGGCAAATATTTTGATTCATTTGCTGAAACAATTCATCACTCATGCTCCGTGGAGTACATTTCATATCACACAGTTCAAAATTGTTACATCGAGTTCACTGTAACAAAATGACCTCCATCGTTTTCAACACTATTCTCCATCGAATTGTAAAATTACGGGTTGTCTGCAGTATGGAGCTTGCTTACAATGTTGTGTTCAAGAAATTGTTTTATGTAAAATTGAATGAAATGAAACGGAAATTAAAACGTTCTAATATTAACGTCAAGTGAAGAATTCAGAAATTTTCAGATTGTCTTTCTGTACAGGTATTAGAAAGCCGGCTAAAGAGTCACGTTATCCTCCATTCGGGACATTTGTACCATCGTCATAACAAAAGCCTATTTCATCATCTACCGGAGGGAAACGGAAGGAAACTAGGATTGTCACAATAGATCTAAAAACTGGTCGCAGTGACTTATATACCCAACAAGGAATAAAAAAAGGAAACTAGGATTGGGATGGTAATAGGGGCAGGTAAGGGGGTTTTGGTTGGTGAAGTTGATAATTAATAAATGTATCGGATGAAAACATACTCAAACAATTAAGCAAAACCGCTGAACTCGTCGGATTTGATTAGAAATCTTCTTCCAAGGGGAGACCCCTCTTGACTTAAGAGAAAATCGAAATTTGTGTCAGCCTTATTCAGAAATGCAAGAATTTTATCAAATCCATAATCTAATTTGGAAACTTATTGATGGCTCATATTCCGACGCTATGTTAAACGTATAGGCAGAGCTGAAAAATATCAGTTGACTGCTTGACCAGCTTCACTAGCACTGGATGCCGATCATTATCAAGATATTTCGGCGATTTTTTTCTGCACATTTTAGCCTACACTCCCGATCAAAAGTTTGGGGTCACCCCCTCAAAAACATGTAATTTTTTTAGGCCCATATCTCAGCCAATTTGCGTCCGATTTCAAAATCCTAGGTTTCATTCGAAAGATAATAAGTCAAAGTAACTTTGAACAGGATTTAGGTGAAAGTTTTTCAAAAATATTTGTATGTAAACTTAACCCAAAGTTGCCAAATTTTATAAAAAAAAAAATGAATATAAACTTAGGGTAGTGTCGCTGGAAATTGGGTCGACCAAATTCTCAGATGAGAGCGGCAATATAACCTATTTTCTATTAGCTTTCAACTGCTTTTTACCGAACCTGGCTAAAAATTCTAGGAAAAAAGTTATGAACAGTGTTGGTAAAAACTCAAAATCTCAAATCTCGTGGTTGAGTTGTTTCGCGTGCGATTCTTGACTCGCCAAAATCACCGCTGAAAAAATCATGCATGAGTTGACTCATAACTGCACTCATTGCTTTATTTCTTAGTGTTCTTATTATTTAAATCATTTTTTTAGGATTGTATGATAGAACATAAGCAAATCTAGCGTACAATAACATTGAATGCCGTTCAAATTGATTTGGATTCGTTTCTTAAGCGAACGAGATTTCGGCGCTTGACTCGTGAGAGCGAGATTTTGCATGAAATTCTCACACGTGAGAAAACGATTCATAATCACGCGTGAGTTTTCTGACGCAGGAGCGGTTCATGAGTGTGCATTAAGTGTGAGTTTACCAACACTGGTTATGAAGTAATTTAACTCTTGATATCATCCGCCAAAAGTTTGGGGTCACCCCTCAATATGATGTATTAGCGTGGTTCAAAAAATCGTTTTTGCTCCACACCGCTTATTCGATTCCTAACCAGATTATATGCCTTCTGCCAAAATTTGAGCTCATTTGGATGAAAATTGAGACAGCACAAGCCCTTCAAAGTTTGTATGAGAATTACTATGGGAAAACGATGTTTTCATTCAATCCACCGTAGCATTACCCCAAGTGCCCCAGTGAGTTAGTTGACCCTTGGTAATCCTAGGCTACTTTATCAGCTACAACTTTGCCGAAGACAGTATTCAAATCGGATGCCTCATTAATTAGTTACCGATTTTAATCCAGAATCGAAATCTTTGCTCATGATGGATAAACTATTCGGCGGGCATCACTGCATTTTGCAGTGAAACATAGTAGCCATGATTTCAGTGTGCTATCTTTGGCGCCATGTGCAGCAATGTTGCCTGCTGGGACGCTGTAGGATCACTGTTAAAGTTTGCCCAGTTGGATGCAAAACGATAACTAATTAATGAGGCGTCCGATTTGAATGCGGTCTTCGGTAAAGTTATAGCTGATAGAGTAGCCTAGGGTTACCAAGGGTCAACTAACCCACTGAGGCACTTGGGGAAATGCTACGGGGGATTGAATGAAAAACATCGTTTTCCCATAGTAATTCCCATACAAACTTTGAAGGGCTTGTGCAGTCTCAATTTTCATCCAAATGAGCTCAAATTTTGGGAGAAGGCAAATAATCTGGTTAGGAATCGAATAAGCGGTGTGGAGCAAAAACGATTTTTTGAACCACGCTAATGATGTATCAGCCAAAAGTTTGGGGTCACTGTCGTAAAACATATAAAACTGATTCGATGATATCTTGGTCATCTATAGTTCAATTTTGATTTATTTTGGCTCATTTCAAAGATTATTAACTAAATATACGTTAGATGTCTTTAATTTAATGTATTCAACGATTTTTATGCATTCATTATGTTTCAAATAAGCCAAGAAGAAATAAAATTGAATGTAAGATGACAAAGATGTCAACAAATCACTATTCCATGTTTTACTATAGTGACCCCAAACTTTTGGTCGATGACATCAAGGGTTAAGTTACTTAATAACTTTTTTACTAGATTTTTTAGCCAAGTTCGGTAAAAAACAATTGAAAGCTAATAGAAAATAGGTTATATTGCTGCTCTCATCTTAAAATTTGGTCGACCCAATTTCCAGCGACACTTCCATATTCATTTTTTATTAAATTTGGCAACTTTAGGTTAAGTTTACATACAAATATTTTTGAAAAATTTTCACTCAAATCATGTTCAAAGTTACTTTGACTTATTATCTTTCGAATGAAACATAGGATTTTGAAATCGGACGCAAATTGGCGGACATATGTTATTGATTGTTGGTTTGTTGGTTATAAGATTCATGTTAAATTTGCCAAAAAAAGGTGCAAGAAAGCGAAATTTCCAATACCCATTCAAATTTCAACCGTGTGACAGAGCGCGAGGGCTCAACCAGTTGCATCAAAATTGTTCGCAGTAATTTTAGACGCAAAAGGGGATTGATGCTATAAATTTTTCCATACAACGTTGATCCATCCTATTGTATAACGACGCCTCAGGAATCTAAAATGGTGTGATTTAACAAGATCGCTTAAATTTTTATCAAGATTTTGTTCTTTTACGCATATTAATCGCTTGCATCGATTTTGTTCACCTTCGTAGTTACAGCGATGCATCCAATCCTGATTCTGCAACACTTCCGGTAATCTTGAATGTGGTCAGAGACTATTTTATTGTTGCCCGTTTATCTGGTTATCGAACATTTTTGACTATTTGATGTTTCGCATGCATGGGTTTGGTTCAGTTTATTAATTGGTCACTTCCGACGGGACACCTGGAACCGGTTCCGGAACACAACCGGTTCAGATACAGTATGAAACTAGTTTCCTGCTTACAAGGATCGGTAAATTCGCCTCACTCCATTCATATTCACTCCTCTTTGCTTAAGCGAATCGAGAAAGATGCAGCAGACGGATAGTCGTGATCAAACACGCAACGCCATCACCAGTGGGAAGCGATGCGCAAGCTGGTTGACATGGATATTCGTTGCCGATCGTCATAGTTTGAATCGCAAGCGAATGAATGAATGACGAATGGTGAAGAATGCTGGTGAGCGATCGAAGCGGCTATTATCATAACTAGAAGAGAATTTCTACATATAATGCATACATATTTGATGTATTGTTGTTGAAATGCTAGATTAGCAAAGAAAATAATTCGAAAACATCAAAAAATCGTATGCACAATATCAATCGTATCACTCACGAATCGCATCACCGCTCGATCGCTAGCGATGCGAATGTGGACGAATGAGTAATTTCCAAGTGTGGCTTCCCACCGTTCGCCGGAGTTTGCTGTCGTCGTTGACAAGCCAACACACAAACTAAAGCAACGACCGTTCGCTGCTGACTGTCTTCGAGTATGGAAGAAGATTAAAAGTGCAAATCAGGAACCCTGCCTGCTTACCACGCATCTGATTATCGAAAAAGCCGCTCTTTAATGTGTCGCATGCCTGGGTTTGGTTAATCTTTTTAATTGGCCACTTCCGGCAGGACACCCGGAACCGGTTCCGCAAAACAATCAGTTCAGATATGGTCTGAAACTATTTTCCTGCTTACCGTTCATCTGGTAATCGAAAAAGCCGCTCTTTGATGTGTCGCATGCATGGGTTTGGTTCCCTTTTTTAATTGACAACTTCCAGCGGGACACCTGGAACCTGTTCCGGAACACAAACGGTTCAGATACGGTCTGAAATTATTTTCCAGCTTACCATTCATCTGGTTATCGAAAAAGCCGCTCTTTGATGTGTTGCATGCCTGGGTTTGGTTCACTTTTTCAATTGGCCTCTTCCGGCGGGACACCTGAAACCGGTTCCGGAACACTACCGGTTTAAACACGGTCTGAGACTATTTTCCTGCTTACCATTCAACTGATTATTGAAAAAGCCGCTATTTGACGTGTCGTATGCATGGGTTATGTTACTTTCTTATATGGCCATTTGCGGCGGGACACCCGGAAGCGGTTCCGGAACACTACCGGTTCAGATATAGTCTGAGACTATTTTTATACTTCCCGATCGTCAGATAATCGAAAATGCCGAGGTTTGATGGGTCGCATGCATGGGTTTGTTGCATTTTCGTATCTGGCCCCTTCCTGGGGTACCGGTCCGGAACACCTAAATGGCCATAACTCAGGAACGGCTGGACCGATCTGAACCATTTTCAATAGGAAACAATGGGACAATGTACCCCGTCGAATGAACCATCGGGTCGTTGAAATCCATTCATGTTTACTATCTAAAAATGAGGTGACCTTTTGTACACATACACACGACATATACATTTTTTTTCTGTTCGGGTGAGCCACTGCGACCAGTATTTAGATCTTTTGTGGCATTACTCGTATCCTTTGTATTTAGTGCATGTCGTACTACTCCATTGCCATTGAGAGGCAATGAAGCATCGATTTCTGTACAGTTCCTGTTTTATTATCTCAGAGGTGCAAGAAATCGATTGCGATAAAAAGGTCCCGTTGTCATAGAGACTTAAATCCCAATGAAAGAGAGCCCCTAATCAAACACAATCTATTTGAATTCTGAGAAAAACAAAACGGTGGTACTGATATTTATCCATGCATCGGAACTCTAGCCCCATCCATGTCTTGCTTCTAGTTTAGTCCCAGGACAACATAGAAAAACCCGGGACTTTAGGCTAGTTACAAAACTCTGTCAAAGAATGTGTTCTGCAATAAGAATACACGTGAGTCCTTGATTTACCAGAACTTAACAGTCCTTGATAGGTTAGTACGCAACTAGATACGTAAAGCATGTTTGTTTTCCTAACATCAAGTGTAGTCTCGAATGGGCAAAGTCCGATTCTTTAACTATCAGCAAGGCAGAATAAATGCAATTTTAGAAACTGTCGCCAGTAACAAGGACTTTTTACCATGAATCCTTAGGGACCGTTCAAAAATTACGTCCAACATTTGGGGGTGGGGGGGGGGGTCTAGAAAAGTGTGACAGTACGTGTATTAGGTATAGGATAATAGCGTGACAGAGGGGGGAGGGGGGGTCTAGAAATCCCAAAAAATGATAGACGTAATATTTGAATCTTCCCTTATTACCAAAACACATTACCCCAACTTGACAAACCGGATGTCACTAGGGTTCGGTTTGGTAGATCTTTAACCGTAACGCAACACAAAAATGCGATCTACCTACATTACGGGCTCCGTTAAAGATCGAGCATATTTTAAACCCCCTCAACCATTCATCCATCAGCACGGGTCGTCTGACACCTTCGATTGGAATTCCCTGTTTAGTGGACTTTTACCCCTGGAACAGGTGGTCCGTAGTGTTATTCTTAGCCAATTTAGACAACCGCTACCGACACTACACATCTATCTAGGCTGATCGGGAAAATAAGTAAATATTGATGATCAACTTCATACGGACCCGAACAGCCGACACACATACATACACACAGACATCATCTCAACTCGTCGAGCTGCGTCGGTTGGTATATAACACTTGACCCTTCCAGGGGCTCTATCAACTTTTCCTTTTTGGAGTGAACATATAGCCTTTCGGTACACCTTGGTGTACGAGAAAGGCAAAAATGTTTTATTTTGCAATCGGCAACGGTTTTCTTTAAAAAAAAGTCATTTTTTAGCTAAACAATGAACAAAAAAAATCATAACACTGATAGTTATTTTTTTACGAAAAATATTGATCGTTCAAGGACACGACACATGAATAGCGAACACAAATAAAAATGCTTGAAATCGATTACCTAAGAATGCAGTGAATGAGCCTAACACCGCTTCAATATGGAAAGAATAATGGAAGGCACGTGTTATTATTATTATTGACTTTTTATTATGGGGAATTTCAGCCCGAGGCTGGTTCATCCCCGAAGGCACGTGGGGACTGGTTACTTGACGGTATATCGAGCTTTCCGTGCAATGCCCACCCAGGTAGAGGTGAATAACAAACCAATAACTAAAGAGTAACATGTTATGTTATCATATCTAAATTTGCAATTCTTTAGTTTTTTTATGAATAGCTCAGGATGATACATAAATAATCAAATATGCTATCATTGTAAAACTTGTAATTAGTGAGTTATTTTTAAAAAGTATAATAACATAATAATAACAATCATACTATCCTGCCACAATATCAGAACAATAACATAATTTTACATCATATTAAAATATGTTTTTTATTTTGACATTCTTTTTGCTATTATTTTGTTATTACAATGGCAAAACAAGTTATGCTTTAGTTGTTATGCCATAGAAATTTAGTTTTTATTTTTGTTATTTTAACTCTTATTTCAAACAAACTAATAGCAAATTTTGCCATTCAAACATTCTATTTTAATGGTAAAATCTGCCCTTCATTTGCCATTTCGCTCTACCCGGGATATATGTCATATAAGTGTGCAGCCGTAACTCTGCAAGTTAAGGGTGGGGGGCATAAGCAATGAATTAAATGCTTTGGCTGTTTTCCTACTCTCCGCATCGACCAATGTGGCGCTAGCGTCTATGCGCGAAAAATCGCTAAAAATAAATCGCAAAAATATTGTATGGCGAATAGCATCTAAAGGAAGTGGAACACATAATTCAAAAAAAATATTTGGTAGCGGTTGTGTACAATGATGACTGGTTTTTTGCCTACTAAATATTTTTTCGGTAAAAGCTTTTCATTTTGAGAAATTCGAATTTAGATATTTTTCGTCATACAAAATAAAATGATTTTACTCCAGCTGACCAACATTGAACGTACTCCCATTGAAGGATGGCCAAGGGGGTTTCAGATGAGTTTCTAAAGTAGACTTTTGGTGGTGGTTTAAGATAGGTCACTTAAAAATAAAAGTTTGTAGGGAAAAGGGTAAAAAGGGTTTTGAACATGTTTAAGAGAGATGCTCAAAATGGGAAGGAGGTGGTTTCGAATGTTTCAGGCTTTCGAAAGAAAAGGGAGTGACAAAGGGAGTGGCGAGGACCACCCGGGAAACTGGCTAAGCGCCAGCATGCTACCGTGATGGACTCTCCAAAGCGAGTCATCGATGTTCGTTGCTGCAGGCTACGCAGCTAACCTTGAGGGTGCGATGTGCACTAGCCCCTCTCTGAAGCAATACCTTCTTGGTGGTTCCGGAGAGACGTAGGGTTTGGCGACCATAGGTATGGTTTAGTGGGTACGAGGAGAGAGTAGTCCTGGATTTTACTTTTGTTGTAGAAGACGGCCTGTCAGACCTACACTACCCTAACCTTCTGTTAGGGTGTCTGTTGAGCAGATTATCCCCCTATGGTTTAGTTCTTTTCTGGAAGGGTATTGGAAAGACACAATTTCATGTTTGAGTATTTTAGAAATAGCCAAAAAAGTTTTAATAAGGTTCAAGAGGCCCAAGAGGGTAAGCGAGCTTCATGGATTAGGGACAAATAGGCTCAAAGTGTGTCTCTTAACCCTCTAATACCCAACCCCGCCTTTAGACGGGGTATAGTTTGAGCATTTTTGTAATTTTTGTTTCGTGGACAATCAAAATTTTTATATTTTTGGAGGACTGTTTTGTATATCTTAAAATGGTTTTTGGTGTCTTCTAAAGTGTATTTACATTTTTCAAAAATCATTGAAAAATTGTTGTTTAAGTCACCTTTAAGAAATCATTGATTATTTTGTATTGAATCGCTAAAATTAACATATTTTAGATTTTTTCCCAAATCATTCTATCACAGTAGAATAGTTTAAGGTAATCGAATACACTCTAAAATTACTTTCCTTAAAATTACACGAAAAAGAAATTTCATAGAAAAAAAATTAAAATTAAAATATTTCAACAATAATCCTAAAATATCTAAATGTTTTCGTCTCACAAAATCCGTATCCCAAAGAGGCTTCTAGGAAAAATATAAAAGTGTGTGGATGTTCAAAAATAAAAATTAAAAAAAAGCAAGAATCGAAAATCACATAATCGAGAATTAAAAAGAATCATCTTCCAAAACATGTTAAAATCGATTTAAGATGACGAAAAATGATATTTAGATCAAAATCAAAAATTTGGGTATTAGAGGGTTAAATTCCCCTTTAAGAGAGCTGTAAAGGATTTACAAGAAGCTAAAAGAAAACAAATGAGATTTGGAGGTGAATTTAAGAGTGGTATAAAGACTTATCAGCATACTGCGAAAAGGAGGAATTTAACAGAATATAAGGGGTTCACAGTGAGATTTAAAAGAAAACCAAAGGGACTCTACTCTTTCAAGTTTTTTTTACTAAAACGACAAATAAGGGCTCTGATCATGTATCAAGGAGCATCCTTAGCAGCGTTCAAGTTGCATAAACAACTAGCAATAAATTTACAATAAATGTAACTGGAACAAAGAAATTCCAGTCAATTTCAATTTGAGCTTCTTAGCATAACAAACGTGTTCAAGACCGGTGAAGTTTGTTAGCAAGTTAACGTTACGTTTTAGAGAAAATAAATGATGATGACTGAACTAGGCCTGAATTCTGGTTTGTTCCAGAAAATTGTATACAGTAAAACTATAGATGGTATGCAATTCTCGCGCTTGGTATCATACGGGCGTATCTACAATGATCGATTTCTCTTCATCGATTTTCTCTTTGGTTAATAACTTGGCCAGCAAATCATTTTTGGTTGTATTTGTTGTTTTAGAAGCTAGTCCTAGTTGTCATTTACCGAAATAGCGGGGATGAACCAGCCTCGGGCTGAAATTCCCCATAATAAAAAGTCAATAATAATAATTACCGAAATACACCGAGAGATCATCCGAATACTGGTCGGATTTTCCGGAATAATCCGAAGAGAAAATCGATGAAGAGAAATCGATCATTGTAGATACGCCCGTATGATACTGAACGCGAGAATTGATTTTGTAAATATCCAACTCAATCTCAAATACAAATGTATCATGCAATAAATTTCGTATCTTTCCTTGCAGAAACTCACTGCAACAAGTGTGTTTACTCTTTCAATAAATCAATGAGCGAATTTGCACAAACATACACAACGGACACTAATTACTGGCAGACCGTAAAACACAACCAGACGGACAGCGTTCGTTCAGGTGCGCTCCGTGTGTGGCCACAGTCTCCATGCGTAAGCTGCTCATCTTGTCAACAAACACTCAAGTAATGAGCAATTATTGCATTATTTATTTCCTATATTTCATAAATTAACGGCAATAAACTAAGAGGCACACACAGAGTTTTCGTCCATTCGGTTGTTGGCCATGCGGATGCCTCCTCGATGTACTTACTGAAAGGATGCCCACACGACTAGTTTCACCACAGTAGGCCGCTGTTCCAACATGGTGGAACAAGTATTTTTTTTACGTTTACATATATTTGTTTTCATTTACCCAAATGAACCATAACCAAAGTCAACCACAAGTATCCATTTGAGCTAAAATGTATGTTTAATTAATTTTAATCGAAAGAAATACATTAAATTTATGATCTGAAAAATCAATTATTGGCGGTGCCGTGAATGTAAAATTTTTCTAGAAAAATGAAAAAGAGGAAATATTTTGGATATTTTTACCATGTGCTTTTGTGAATGAAAACAACATCCGTTTCCATACCGAAGAAGCAATCCGAAATAATGAACGGGTAATTAGTATAAAATAATTTTCCGGTCCACCGCAAAAAAGCACGTTGCAATTAAATAATTAAGCGTGGTCAAGTCGTCCCGAATGAGCGCAAATGTCTGCAAAAGAAATTAATCCCCTTCGCCACCCTCGTCGCGTCGGTCAATGCTGTTGGCTTGGTCCAGTACCTACTTCATCTTCCTTCATCCGATGTATACTGCTGCTTATCAGAGGTTCTCAAACTTAATTGTTTGGGTTATTTTCAATTTCAGTAAACCCTCGTGCAAGCTATTTAGAGTTCGCTTTCACTAAAATTTGTTTAACTCTTGTTTATTATCAATTTCAGAATAAATTCCTCAAAATAGACCAAAATATTGCCATTTTTTTTTTAATTTTAAGAATATAACTAATACTAATTTAGCATTTAAGGACAGACTTGTTGGAATCCCAAAATGGCCGCCACAATGGCCGATTTTGGCACCTACTCACGATTTTGAGGGCACAAATCTCTTCGTAAACAAAACCAGCGCACCTGAGCTTCTTGTTTTTAGCTAATTACAAATGAGCAAGAACAGAATAATAAAATGCATTGTTGTTTGAAGCTTGCTTCTTGAGATTTGTGCGTCTGTAGTTTTGATGCACTGTTGAACCGGGATTTCAAGACGTTTGTCCCTAAAGGGATTCGAACTCACGACTCCGTATTCACTAGACCGGCGCTTTAACCTACTAAGCCACAGAACAAGTAACGATTCTGCGGAATAGAAAGCCAAACTGACTCCGAGTCCACACCATGAACGCTCCCTTTTTCACAAATTCACCTCTCTTTCGGCTTTCTAAAGAGAAACACATGGAGGCGCATGGTTGTTGATGCCAACACTATACATGTTTAGGGTCATTCAAATAAGTAGAGCATCGTTTAAGAGGGAGAGGATCTGTAATAATGTGACACTCCATGTCTTAATTATGCCAAAAAGCGTGACAGAGAGGGAGAAAGGGGGTCTAAAATGCCCGAAAAATAATGAACGTAACTTTTGAAACCCCTGCCCATAGCAACCCTACTACTTTGATCATCGACAGATCAGTAAAAAAATGTTGCAGCTTAATTATGTCTGACTTTAAAAGCCGACGACAGTGCGCAGCGCAGTGCGGTGCATCTCTTATCCGAAATGCACAAGCTGGTGGAAGTGGAAGTGGAAGGCAAGCAAGCATCAGGTACAGCAGGCTTTAGTCTCATGGGACGGAGGCCGAGCTGCACTCATAAACGATGGGAGATGAAGGTTTCCGATTCGTTGCACAATTACCCTGTTCAGCCCCACAGCAAGTTGTCGTTAAATGGCCCCCCATTCTGACTGCCACCGTCATTATTGCATGCCTACCTCCCAGACCTCCAGTTGCAGTGCACGTTTGTCTATTTTGAAATCTTCGTCAACCGAACTCCCATTGGTGGAGAGCTCAAAGCGCAAATCTCATAAAATTTATGGTTATTCCTCTGGCCAACTAGTCGATGGGAAATAATTCAGCACAAGTTATGATTCGGGGGAGATGCAAAGACATCTGGTAGCGGTGCAGACAGAGAGCTGATGGGGTGTAGTTTGATCCGTACTTGTCCAACCTGCTGCCTCAGGCTGGGCTGGTTGGGCCAATTGGTGTTTGATTGGAGAAATGCAATTGCATCAGCTGGCACGGCTTGAGTAGGTACCTCCCACTTTCTCAAATCAAATTTGTATTGGCTAGTTCAAATGCTAAACTGTATGTTGCAATGATCAAGTGAAAAAATAATTTTCTTTTTATTTGTGAATTTCAACTTAATGCTACTTCTTCACACAAATGAAAGAAGAACTTTTACATAAATAACTCAAACAAGTTACATAACCCGAGCAGAGAAAAAAAGCTCAATAATAGAATATTTTGATACGGAGTACAAAAAGTGATATTCGTTTCTTTGAGATAAGAGGTAAAAGTACTTAAAATAATATCTCAAATTTACTCCTGGAACATCCTCATCATAGCACATTTAGCTATTGGTAAGATCTAACCAATAGCAGTGAGCTATTCGATTGATTTTCAAATATCAAATTTTGCTATTTGTTAGATGGTTCAAGAACAATGTTTTGCTATTATTTTCAGTACTTTTACCTCTTATCTCAATCAAACCAATATCACATTTTGATCCAGCCTTGCTTCGCTGTTCAGTACATCAAATTTCAATATATTAATCCGTATAAAATAGGTTAACTTAGTAGAAATATGGCCAGGTGTTAAAAGAGGTGAATTTTTCGATTGTCAAAAACTGAACATCCCTACTAACATTTATTGTGAATGTAAACGTCAACAAAGCTAGCTCAATACGGCTTTATGCTGAGTTACTGTATGTTGTACATACGGACGGAAGCTTCTATGCACGCCCTATACCAATGAATCTGGCGAATCCACATGTAGGGTATTGGTTCCCTTCTTAAACATGTGGCTCCCATTTTCATCATACGAAAAACAAAGGATTGAAGCGCTGTTTGTTTTGATTCTTATTTTTGTATTTTTTGTTAGAAGTGAGCACCCATGAAAACAAAAAGAACGGAATCAATCGGTGCCGTAATCGCTTGTTTTCGAATAGGATGAATATGGGAGCGTGAGATTAATGATGGAACACATACCCTATATGCTGTGCGAGCAGCTTCTATGCCACCAAGTGATAGCTGTTTTCTTGGCTCCTATGTAGCCACTAACTGAATAATATCTTGCGAAGGCGCTTTTTCGGCCTTTTTACGGTTCTTAAATGATAGTTATACGGCATCTCTAAGTTAATCGATTAAATATAATTAGGTTATGAATACCGGGACGCAATACATGTGGAACCGGAACTATCGCTTTTAAAATTGAATAATTAAAGTACTTGCCGCTACTTGGAATCGAACCACCGACGAAATCGAATTCCCGATCTCCATATCCACTGGTCCTGACGAACATTTGAAAAGGGCCTATCTGCTTTTTGTAAACAAACATGTTTCTGTCTCTGCAGGGTTCATCTGCATCCACCCACGCACATCAACAAACTTAATAGATAGCTTAAAGAACACTCTTTCTGACAAGGGTGCTGTTGTGCGTATGTGGATGCAGATGGGCCCTACAGAGACTAAAACATGTTTGTTTACGCAAAGCAGATAGGCCCTTTTCAAATATTCATCTAGACATGGAGTTTCGCTTACAAACCAACGTGAAACATCTGGTGTCTACTACGATCCGCTCTCGCTTCGGTACAAAATCACGATACGATTTGGATTTTTTGGTTGTTCCCCGAGTCACGTCCAACATACCAGCGGTTGAAATAGATGTTTCCTCTTTGTCGCTCCCATCCACTCTGCCGTTAGCCGACTCTTCGTTCCACACTCCAGGAGAAATCGACCTGATACTCGGAAACGAAATATTCTTTGACCTCGTCAAAGGCGGTCGAGTAAAGCTTGGAAATAGCTCTGCGGTACTGGTGGAAACCGAACTAGGATGGGTAGTAGCAGGTTCAGTTCACACTCGAAATCCCAAACAGTTCTCTCGTGTGTGCCAATTCAATCGCTTTGAGGAAGAGCTTAACCGAACACTGACGAAGTTTTGGGAAGTTGAGTCCGTTACATCAGAGGGTATGCTTACTAAAACGAAAACTGACGTGGAGGAATACTTCAACCAGACCCATAACCGGGACGAGCAGGGCCGTTATCAAGTACGGCTCCCCTTCAACGAACTCAAGGATAGGCTTGGTGATTCGTACGAACTTGCCAAGAAACGCTTCGATCGACTGAAGGTTGCACTAGAAAGGAACCCGGACAAGCGCGAGCAGTATGAGCAATTCATGGCTGAATATGAACAACTAGGACACATGAAGGAGGTGGAAAGTGTGGATGAGAAAGGATACTATATTCCACATCACGCGGTCTACAAAGCGACTAGTTCCACTACGAAAACTTGTGTCGTTTTTGACGCGTCAGCAAAAACCACTTCAGGTGTTTCGCTGAACAATACTATCTCAGTAGGTCCTACCGTACAGAGTGATCTGCTGACGATAATTTTGCGCTTTTGTACACACGAGGTGGTTCTGACGGCGGACATCCCCAAGATGTACCGCCAAATTCGAATGTATCCAGAAGACTGTCGCTTCCAAAGGATTTTGTGGAGGAACGCCAATGGAGAAGAACGAACGTTCGAGCTTCAAACGGTGACGTATGGGGTAGCAAGTTCACCTCATCACGCTACTCGGGCACTCATGCAGCTGACAAGGGACGAAGGACAGGAATTTCCCCTGGCTGCGAACGTAATAGAGAAAGACAGCTACATCGATGACTTCCTGACCGGAGGAGAGTCCGTCGAAAATGTCATCACCGTATATCATCAATTGTCACGGTTGTTAGCGAAGGGTGGATTCGGAGTCCACAAATTTTGCTCGAACAGCCCCGACGTACTGAACGTGATTCCGGAACATCTACACGAGAAACAAGTCAACTTCGAGGAAAGTGGCGTAAACGATACTATCAAGGCATTGGGGCTCATCTGGAACCCAACGGATGACTATTTCGGCTTTCACGTGAATCGATCGGAAAACAGGATTTCCACTACAAAGCGAACCGTGTTGTCGGACATTGGACGTTTGTTCGACCCTCTCGGCTTTCTTGGCCCAATCATGACCACGGCCAAGTTGCTCATGCAAGATGTATGGCGTATCGGGTTGGACTGGGATGAAGCACTACCGGACGAATTACTGCAGAGTTGGAGAAGTTTCCAGGAACAGCTGCCGTCTGTCAACCAGATTAGGAAGCGGCGGCTTGTGATACCAGCAGGATCAAGAAGAGTCGAGTTGCATGGCTTCTCAGACGCTTCAATGCGGGCGTACGGAGCGGTACTGTATATCAGGTCTATCGCCAAAGATGGATCGGTCAACGTCGACCTCTTCGCAAGCAAATCACGAGTGGCGCCGTTGAAGTCTTTAACAATCCCGAGATTGGAACTCTGTGGTGCACGACTACTTGCGGAGCTGACAGGAAAGGTGGTATCGGCGATGAATGTGCAGTTCGACGAAGTGAAACTATGGTGTGATTCTCAGATTGTCCTATGCTGGCTCAAGAAATCACCGGCAGCATTGAACGTGTTTGTCGCAAACCGTGTCGCAGCTGTTTTGGAATCAACGAATATCCACCAGTGGCAGTATGTTCGGTCGGAATGCAACCCGGCTGACGTTATATCCTGAGGCGAGTATCCGGAGAATTTACTGCAGAACAAGCTCTGGTGGACCGGATCACCATTGTTGTGGCAACCGTATGTGAAGGCAACCGCTCCTGAACCTTTGGACGAGTCAGCGATACCGGAACTGAAACAAGCAAAGCGCTAAAACTTAGTCTCAGTGTGGCCGCCTTAGGAAAATCAAAAGTAACGCGTGTAGGCGCGGGATTCCAACCGGAATTATTATCCTACTTACAAGGGCTCCTAAGGTTGTTGGTACTCCTGCTAAGCAGATGCGAGGTGGGGAAATGGTACCAGTTTGCTGCACTTTAAACGATGTCCATCATATGTCGCCGTTGTTAAGATGTGATTGTTTAGGTAGCAGGTAGCAGTGGTTGGCAAAATTGGGCTTAAGTTAGGCATTAGTATTAAGTACATTATTATAAGTACACAAACACTCAGCGCTTAGAATTATCACTCCTTAATCAGCTGAGCACAGTTTAAGAACTTTTTCAGTTGCAATCCCAATAAAGAAAAAAAAAAGGTTCTGACGACTACCGGTGCTAAACCTAACGACCAGTTCAACAGGATGAGTCACTACCGCAAGCTGCTACGAGCTTGGATGTATGTCCGGCGATTCTTAACTCCAAGACGCACTCACCCGCTGAGCACACCAATCACAGCAGATGAAGTGTTCGTTGCAGAAAGTGCGGTTATACGTATGCTACAGGAGGAAGTGTTTGGCGATCTTCTGCGCACTCTTCAGCACACGCCGGTCAAGCGCCACAATCTCAGCAACCTTGCGCCGTTTGTGGCAGAAGATGGACTGATTCGAGTTGGAGGTCGCCTCAAATAATCTGCCATCCCTTACGATGGAAAACATCAGGTGCTCCTGCCAGAGAAGCACCACCTGACAGTTATCCTCCTCAGAAGACTCCACGAAGATCACTCCCACGTTGGCCCCAACGGTTTGTTGGCCATCGTACGTGAACGGTATTGGCCACTGCGCGCGAAAACAGCAATCAAGAAGATCATTGCATCATACCAACTTTGTGCTAAGCATCGTCCTGTCCTCGGCAGTCAACTAATGGGAAATCTTCCACAACCACGCGTGAATCCGGCGCCTGTATTTTCCAAGGTAGGTGTTGACTACGCGGGACCGTTCCAGCTGAGATTGAGCCTTAGAAGTCCAAAGACATACAAAGCATACGTACTGGTGTTCATCTGTATGGCAGTCAAGGCAATTCACATGGAGTTGGTGTCAAGCTTGACAACTTAACATTTCATCGCTGCTCTACATCGTTTTGCCAGCCGTCGTGGATTGCCTAGTGACGTGTTTTCGGACAATGGGACGTCATTCGTGGGAGCGAACCACGAATTAGCAGCTCTACGAGAACTTTTCGAGGAAGAACAGCATCGGCGGAAGCTGGCGGAGTTTTGTTCGTCCAAGGGCATACGTTGGCACTTCATTCCCCCACGAAGCCCACACTTCGGGGGAGTGGGGAAGCAGGTGTAAAATCCATGAAGTTCCACTTCAAACGAGTCATCGGTGAAACACGCTTAACATATGAGGAAATAACCACGTTTTTGGCACATACGGAGGCAATATTAAATAATATATTAACTTTCTTGTGCCCACTTTCGGATGACCCGAACGATACTACGGTACTAACGCCTTCTCATTTCCTCATTGGTCGGTCGGCAGTAGCACTCCCGGAGCCTTCGTACACCGACGAGAAGGTAGGAAGACTCAGCAGATACGAGCACCTTCAGCAGATGATGCAGCACTTGTGGGAAAGATGGTCATCCGAGTATCTTCGCCACCTTCAGACAAGGCAGAAGCAGGCGCGTAACTACAGCGCATTTGGCCCCTCAACTCCAATGTCAGGCACGCTGGCTGTAGTGCATGACAAGCGAGCAAGACATTGGAGCTGAGAGGCCAAATGCGCTATAGTTACGCGCATGGGCAGAAGTGGCACACTGGGGACGTCAAACACTTCAAGGTTGGTGCTCTTGTGCTGTTACTTGATGAGAATCTACCACCTCAACAGTGGCGTCGCGGTCGTATCATTGCGACACATCCAGGAGGAGATGGAGCAATACGAGTGGTCACCGTCAAGACTACATCTGGCGAGTTCAAACGGTCGGTGACAAATATCGCAGTGCTGCCTTCGGTTGAGTCTGCTGACTCAACGGGGGGTGAATGAACGATTAGTTTTCTTTTGAACATTCGATGTTTAACTGTAAAGAAAAACACTTGAATTTGAAAATGAGATTTACCTCGGTGTAATTATATTTGATTGAAGTTTGGCCGTCTTGGCACCACTGTATCAAAGAGAGAGTTAGTTAATAAAGAAACATTGTACACGACGGTCATGTTTCATTTGCGGTCCGAAGTATAAACTCCATTCCTAACGCGTTTTGAGCTATCGTTGGACATTCACATACAGACTTGGAGCCATGAACAACTCATTCAAAAACGAGACAAATTTAAAAGAAAAACAAAGAAAGGTGAGAACGCGAGAAAACTAAATATTGCAAAATTGTCTACACTAATGACTTCTCATAACGCGGAAAAAGATGTTAAAAAGAAAACGACCTTGATAAGGGTAAAATAATTCATTATTATCACGAGAGATACTAACTAATGTTCATTTGCAGAAGTAGATAGAGTATGATCTACGCAGCTGTAATGCAAATAGTTCCTCCCGAAAAACATTTCTACCTAACGAAACATTGTTCACTTTTAAATGTGTTTAACAAGCATATGTATAGTTATTTATGTAACGAGTTGCAAAAAGTTGATTTTTTCAGCACGAGTCGTACATTTATCCAACGAGGCTTGCCGAAATACGAAGAGTGCTGAAAAAATCGAGTTTTGAAACGAGTTCCATACAAAGTTTTATGCAATGATTTTTTTCATAATGCAACTCATTTGAGTTGCATAATATTCATAATGCAACTCAAATGAGTTGCATTATGAAGATTATACAACTATTTTTCATTATGCAACTCATTTCAGTTGCATAATGAACCAGTTCGGAAAAAATGGCCATTATGATACTGAATTGAGTTATATAAAATTGAAATTATGATACTGAATTGCATAAAATATTTTATAACTTCCATTTTTATAAATACATCATTATTGAGCTCCACATTTTCTTTGCAATTGTGATTTCTCGTTTTTCAATGAAAGATTTAACCAACTAACACTCTAGGTCACTACGTTCAATTGAATGAAAAACGTCGTTTTCCCATAGTAGGGGGATTAAGGGCATAATGGACACCCTAAGCAAATGAGTATGTTAGGCCAGTATAACGGACAAAAACTTAACATATTATCAGTTGGCTTACAACTTTAACTTGTTTCCTACGTATTTCAATCATTTACAGCAGGTAGAATGTCATTATTGTGCAGAAATAATGAATTGTAAACCGTGAGTTTTTTTAAGCTGGCAGAAATGGTACGAGGCGAAATGGACACCCATCGGGGCATAATGGACACCCCTGCATATTTTATGCTGTATCTTTGATTATATCGACCAGTTAAGTAATTTGCCTACGGGGATCAATTCCACAGATATAATACTCCATCTTAGACGAGTTTACATAACATCAAAGTTAATTCAATAAATTTTAGGCTAAAATAATCAGATTGATTTTTTCCAAACTCTCTAAAACGCCTAACAGTATGCAACGTGCGTACATCCATTCATAATTGCCAGTGTTCATTTCGCCCCTAATTGACTACAACATTGAAAATGCTATTTTGAGTAAGTTCTCAAAAATATAATACTTCATCCATTGCTGAATCTGCGCATACATGTAGATAAGCTAACAATTCACTTGTTTTTATGGTGGACACACTCAAACACTCGTAATACCTTATTTGCTACTGCTTCGAAATTATAAGAAATCCATCATATGAAAAACATACTTCAATTTCAATGATATTTTGGTTATTTTGAAGGAATATAAATGGTACTTTTGAAAAATAGAACACTGAATTGTTCCTTTACACTTATGCATTAAAAGTTTTACTTAAAAGTCAACGGTTTCGGCAAAAACAGGGGTGTCTATTTCGCCCCGGGTGTCCATTATGCCCCTAATCCCCCTAACTCCCATACAAACTTTGAAGGGCTTGTGCACTCTCAATTTTCAGTTAAAGCAGCTCAATTTTTGGAAGAAGGCATAGAAACTGGTGATGAATCGAATAAGCGGTGTGAAGCAAAAACGATTTTTGAACTACGCTAATGCCCAGAGCGCTACTCGTAGCGGAGGACGAATTAGAAAAGGAGAAAAGTAAGGAGGATACGAATAATAAATGGAACAAGAAAAATAAGAAAAAATAGAAGAAAAACAATAATGAGAAGAAAAGAAGAAGAAAATGAGGAGAGCAAGAAGAAGATAAAGAAGATAAAGCCTGTATCCGCAATAATCGGGACACAGAAGTACGGCTATTGCTCTGTAATGAATCAGTATAATTGACCAAATAAATGACTGTGAACTCTTTGGTGCATGTTTATTGTTTGTGGAAAATTTTATAAAAATCGATGCATTACTTTAAACTGTATTTGAAAAACAAACAGACGTGGTTTTAAGCATTTTGTACAATCATGACCAATTTTCATTCACATAATAGATGGTTATTTTACGCTACAGTTCAAAGTTCTATTAAGATAGTTATGAAATTTTGTTAGTAGTTATGATACTTATAGACACTTTTTTGCAAAATTTCATCAACTTTGATCGATTGGTTTGAAAGCTACTGGTGTTGACAGGGCTGAGTGTTAGTAAAAAATTTTCGTGTTTTTCATGTGCGCTGTTTGCCTATTTATAAATATTGAATTTCTCTGCCAATTTTCATGAAATTTTCACATAAGATAGCTGGTTATGTGTATTTTATGTCTGCAAAATTTGATGATTATTGTTATAGTACTTTCAATAGTATAATCGGAACAAAAAAGGTTGCTGACTAATTGCTGTCTGAGGGGCTAAAATCGCGTTCAGTCCCAATACATGTTTCGACTATAAAATTGTTGATAGTGCATCGATTTTCTTGATATTTTGCCTATGCAACAAATGTAAATTGAGAGGATTGTGTTCAAAATTTCAGCCATTTCTTTTGCCAAATTCAAAAGTTACAGCGCTGACAAGCAAAACTAGGGGCTGTACAAAATTCAATGGCGCTCATTCTGCTCTTTCATTGCTACAACAAAAAGTCCAGCAGCGTTTCACATGAAATTTTGTAGGTGAAATGAACACATCTAATGATGTTATTATGCCAAATTTGAACAATTTAAATGTATCTATTGCAGAGTTACAGCTGTATTTCTGTGTCCCGATTATTGCGGATACAGGCTTTACGCGTTTACCCAGCGTAGCATAGTGCTACGATGCATAAAAAAATATTGAATTTTTATACAAAAAGCGTTAAACAGGGGTGTGAAGGCTGTCTGATATTATCAATTTTAGCGTTACATTATTAGTTTACCATGCCACATTGCTCAATTAACTGTAGGACAACAAGTATGCTACTAAGCATTTTTTCGATAATATTTCCACACCCCACAATTGCATGAATGTTTATTACAGGCTCATCAATGCAAACTCAACTCTACGAAACCATCTTCCCCTACTCCATCTCTAGGAAGAACAAATAATCTGGAGTGGCGTCCAACCGTAATAAGCTTCATAAATACATTCCTCATCATTAGAGAATCTCTGCCAATTCGCTAGAACTTGCCTCCCCTTCCCGAGGCAAAGTAGCCATCCCTGGATGTAGCACAACGGTACAGGATGATGGAAAACAATAAAGGGATCTTTTGTGTGCACTCTGCGCTCCTGTTTTTTCGTGTACATAACTCGGCTCGCATATTTTGCCTGCTTGTATTACAAGCATTCATCATACAATAACCACCGACGACCGGGCGCAAGTATTCGCTTGGTTCGCCGTTTCCCATCTATCATTTCGTCTTCCTGCTACTGAGTACCACCAATTTTGCTGAAATCTGATATTTTATTTCTGGTGAAAGATATGGCATTCGCATCTCGCATGTATGGTTCACCGTTGTTTATGCTCTGAACTAAGACATTCAGGGAGGGGTTCAGGATTTGGTTCATGTTTTGCTGCAGGTCTTGGAATCGGCCATCATGTCATCGAGTCATGAGTAGTTTTTTTTTTGTTTATCACATCGGCCACCATGATGTACCACGTTCACGAGATTATTTTTATTACCCTAGCTCTGCTTGCAGCAAAACAATCTTGCAATTGCCATGACTTATTTTTCGTAACAAAATCTCATTGGGTATAGAAAGGCTGCCGAAATTTTTAATTTTTTGAGTTCTCCAGCTCAGATTTCAAAAACTTCGGGAGAAATTACCCATTTTGCATCAAGATTTGTTTTTGGAAGGATATTGAAACTAGCGTCGTATGTTTCTCATGCAAGGGGCGGCTAATCAACGTTCGAGTGGTAGGGAAGGACTTGAGGCTCAACTGTGCACCGTGGTCCTCGGGAAAGTAAGATGTTAGTGCCCGGTTCTGCAAGCCAGGCTCAAAAAATGGACGGCTAATCGAGATCAATGGCATCGACAAACGGGGTCTCCAGTTAGCCTAGTGGTTAAGGCTATGGATTGCCAATCTGGAGACGGCGGGTTCGATTCCTGCTCCGGTCGGGAAAATTTTCACGACTCCCTGGGCATAATGTATCATTGTACTTGCCTCACAATATACAAATTCATGCAATGACAGGCAAAGAAAGCCCTTCATTTAATAACTGTGGAAGTGCTCAAAGAACACTAAGTTGAAGCGAGGCAGGCCAAGTCCCAGTGGGGACGTCGAGCCATAAAGAAGAAGAAGGCAACGACAAACGTGACGAAATAGAACTTGCTAGTGGAAACTCGATGCGTGGAACTGCCGGATCTCTCAACTTCATTGGAAGCACCACGCTCACCAATATAGAGTACGCATGTACGACTCACCCCCCCCCCCACCCCCCCCCCCCCCCTTCATGAAGTTATCCCTGGATCGTAGCCGCGGCTGCGGTGGGCACCTCACGTCGCACTGTTGCGCAGTGCAGTGACGAGCTCTTGCGTTTCGGTGACCTCGTCTAGGTTCTCCACCTTCTGTGTCGCCTCTGTTGTAAGAGCCCTCACCTCGACCCCTTCGCCAAGGATTTCTTCTGCCAGACTTTTGTAGGCGGCACCCTTGTGTTCCTTGTCGCGCTTAAGCTCTGAGATCATTTCACCCGTACGAGTACGTCTGATACTGCGCACGTCGGCTCCCAAATCCACGAGCTTAGCGTCGCTTCGCATCGCCTTCATCACGACCCAAGACTTAGATTGTTCGTCGCTTTTCTCGCGCTTGGTACCTACTCACCTACTTTTTTACGCTTTCTTGGTTTGGCGTTCCTGATCTCCTCAACATGCGGTTTGAAACAACTTTTGACCCCGGGAGTCGATCGCACCGGCCCAAAAGGGGTCATACCTACCCAAGCTGCTGGTCCAGTCAACGGCAGCTTCCGGGGTGGGCTCACAAGGCCTCTTTTGACTCCTGGGTTCCAGGGCGTTCCGGGTGGGGCAGTTTTCGGTGGGGTTTGTCCTATCAAAGAATTGAAATACGTTTAACCCTCGAGCGATCGCGCTGTTGTATTTTGTACAACACGTTTAAAAAATCTCGCTTTTTGTACTCAGCATTAGTGTGGTGCTGACGCAGGTAGTCAACCGCGCGAGTTACGGAAGGTTAACAAATTTATTGCTGTCGAAATGAGTCGTCGTGCCTCTGCTGGTGGAGCGCTGGAATACAGATCTCGTCCGTCGTGTCACCGGAAGATCAATCGTGCAGCGATACCGAAGGAGGGGGGGCGACAGAGTGCGCCGTTCTACCGCGTCCCCGGCAGTCTAGCGAGCCGACACAAGTAGGGTCATCCTTCGGTTCCGCGAAGGTGGTCAAAGAGTGGCCGATGAAACAAGCGTGAAACAGCAGTCCGGAGGTGACGGGTGATCGGTCGTGGTCCGGAATCGGTCTGGTACTTTGGCAAGATGGCCCACGAAAGACCAAAGAGCGGCGTGGCCGAAATACTTCGCAATTCAGCGGAATAGCGGCCTCGCGGGCCAGGTAGTGCAGGTGCGAGGTACCAGGCGGAAGCTCGGAGTCGATTTAATACTTTGACGAAAAGGCAAAACAGAGGGTTAAGGCGTGGCGTCGCCGGCAGGCCGTAGCGGGTTGGTGGAATAGCGGCTCCCGTCTGTTCCACGTGTCGTCCTACACGTGGGGGGCCTGACACGGTCCGGCGGTAGATAAATTCTGACAGGACGAACGGCTGCCTGACGCTGACCTTGAGTGAGACCAGGATTACCGATGGCGGCGGCTTGACGAGGCTTACCGCAGCGAGTCGCGAAATTGTTCCCTAGCTAGCGGGTGCTTCAATCTAGCTTGTCAACAGCATAAATCGTAACTCCACGCCCACGAGGATGAGATTACTTTCGATTGCACGGATCGGAGGCCCAAACGTGGCAACCCCGACCCTAAAACTTGACACTTCTTTCTTCGAGCACGGGTAATGATTTTTTGAACCCGAACACTTCTCGTCATCCTTCTCGCAGTGTCATCGCCCGATCTTCTCTTCGATGCTTCCGCCTACATCGCCATCCGCTTCAGGTGGCTGCTGAAGTCACCACATCTTCATTGCCCGTTGGCGTACCGTGGCGCCCATTAGACAAAACGACCGTTGGAAGCATCTATATAAACGTTTCCCTACATTCCCCACCATTAGCGCTAAGTTACCGTTCGGTAACAGGTTTTACCTTCTATTTCTTCTGCTCGACTTTCGTCCAAGGGGGGTTCCTCCCCTTGGTTCAACCCAACTCAGTGGTTGCGAAGGGCCTTGCAAGGGCAACCCCCTATTCCCTGCCATCCGGGACGGTCCATTCTTCCCAGCTTTCCGAGATGCATGGCTAGGATCCGACTTGCCAGCATTACTGCCGACCTTTCCGGTTAGTATTCTCCAAGCCTTGCGGGCACCGCCAGACAGCTCCTCACCTGACGGCTACCCCACCCGCTTCTGCGAGTGCTTATCACAAGCAGCCGCATCCACCATACTTTTTGGACTTCCTGCGAAATCAAAGGCCTCCGTCTGGGTCGACTTCGTAACCTTTACTTTCACCAGTTCCGACGCTGCTGCAGTCTTCACGAGTCTCACGTGATCCTGCTTGGCATCGTCCATCGACTCATGAAGTCACAACAGTGCCATTTTCAGGTCCTTACTTATGTTAAACTTCGCGGACACAAAGTCTTGCCAAGCTGCTGCTCAGCCACCTCGATAGCGGACAGTCCTTCCCTCTTTTGGTTGATGGCTCTCATCAACCACGCTCCGTCCAGAATGCCGAGGAATCGAATCGGAGATCCCACACTGGAGCTGTGTGCGCAGTTTCCCGCTCATACCTCCTTGCTTCTCCTTAATGGAGACCTCGCCAACCCACTTCTTGCGAACGGGTTAGCCTCGCAACTACCACTTCCTCCTGGTTGATTTTGTTTAAATTATTTTTCAGGCTTAATTCCACGAGTTGCACGAGAAAGGAGGTCCACCACGCTAGAGCCCTACGTTGACGCGGTGAGTGACGAAAAGGGAGATGCCCAGGTATCTCAAAAGCTCCGATAACGATCGAGCATCTTTTTCACCCCGTCGATCGCTCATTCCTCGGCACGGGTCGCTTGACACCTTGAATTTGGGTTAGTAGTCCTATTCATAGCCGGCGACTACGCGGCTGACTCGCAAACGGAGGGGGGAGGGGTTCGTCAGGCACTGGAACTGTAATCCCTGCTGCCCCAATCCACGTGTAGTGGGTCTCAAAGTCTTTCAATGCATACGTTATAAACCAAACATCCGATGAAATTTGATCTTCATCCCATTCTCAATACTATCACAGCAGACAGCATCTGTCGATTCCATAAAAGTAATAAAATCTGATATGAATTTTCTCAACTGAGCCCATTTGATTCCCACTTCAACCCGAGTACCGCAGTAAAACATGCTTATTCCACTCCATATGTATGAATGTATTGAGTCTGGGTTATTAAAATTTGGTCACAGTACATTCCGCTCCGACAAATTTCGATTGATTTTTATATTTCAAACTCTAATCAAAATCTCTTTTTTCGCCCTTCTCTTTCAGATATCCCAGCGCTGAGATGGCACATCATTAATATCCGATGAGTAGCACGAGTGGAAAATGGTGAAGCATAAGATATTCTTTTGCTTCCGACTATCGAGCATATTCCCGCCGTTCCGTCCCAGCTGGCACCCGGCCGTCCCCCATCGCACTTTTAGCAGCAATGCGGTGCAACGGAAGTCCGTTCTGCTGTTGCTGATTGTGCTAATATACTGCAATAAAGCCACCAATGGCAACTGGTGGCGAGTGGCGGACCTGTCGCTCGATGTGAAACACTTCCACCGGGACTCCAACCGAAGCTATGAGTTCTACAGCGAGGGCACGTTTTTTACCCAACATCAAAGAGAAATCTGCTACAACAATCCGGAACTACTGAAGGTAGGTATGTGCTGAACGGTTGCCGATTGATGAAGAGGAATCTTTTGAGATCTGAACACTTAAATTTGACCCACCCAGTTGCGTGTACTTAGCAGCCTAATTAGTTTCGCTGGAAAACCACGTTCTGACAATATCTGGCTGGGCTCGTTACTTTACACTAAATGGCACACTGATTCAAAATTTGTGAGCAGATAATTCTACAAGCTGTACTTCCGAAATTTGTCTAGGATCATTCACCGACGTAGGACTCCTTGAAAGGTTTCAGTCTACAGTAAACGTGACGGTATCTTGTACGCTGAATTATAAAGGATAAATCCTCTGTAATTAGCACACTCTAGCCTGTGCCCATATTTGTATATCCTTTTTGAGACAGACAAAATACTGAAATCTCCATAGAAATTACACAACTTTGACTCTCCAGAGCTGTACGACTTACTAACAAAACCAAGGTTACATCCAATGCTCACCAAGTCACGCTCCATCTGGTCCGCCCATCGTGCACTCTGCGCTCTACGCCTTCTTGTGCCAACTAGATTAGTGGTAAACACCAACTTTGCACGGTTGTTATTCGGCATACTTTCAATATGCCCTGCCCACCGTATCCGTCCAGCTCTAGCCACTTTCAGGATGTTGGGAGATGTTGGGCGAGCTCATGGTTCATCCTTCTCCGCCACACACAATTCTTAGCGTTTTGTGCATGGTGCACTTGGTACGTGAGTGAGTCTTTTTAAACCGCAGCCTTTTCCGGAGCTCGTAGTTACTACTTACTTCATTTTGTGAAAATCGTTCCCCGGCTGTTGAACGCGGCTCGTCGCATCACACCTTCCAGAGCGATGTAGAGTACCCAGTGGGAGTAGAGATTGTCGGATTTGCCGACGACATTACGCTCGAAGTCTACGGTGAAACGATCGAGGAGATGAAGTTGACTACCGACCACTCGATCAAGGTTGTGGAGGCGTGGATGCGGTCCAGGAAACTGGAGCTGGCTCACCACAAGACAGAGGTGACGGTTGTTAACAACCGGAAGTCGGAGCAGCAGACTGAGATCAGTGTAGGAGAGTGCACTATCCTGTCAAAGCGCTCCGTCAAACACTTGGGCGTGATGATCGACGATAAGCTTACCTTTGGTAGCCACGTCGATTATGCCTGTAAAAGAACCTCCACAGCTATTGCGGCACTGTCCCGGATGATGTCCAATAGCTCTGCGGTGTACGCCAGTAAGCGCAAGCTTCTGGCTAGTGTCCATACTTAGGTATGGCGGCCCGGCGTAGGGCACCGCGCTTAGTACTGAATGCTACCGACGGAAGCTGGAAAGTACTTACAGGCTTATGTGCCTGAGGGTTGCGAGCGCATACCGTACCGTGTCACACGACGCTCTCTGCGTCATTACTGGTATGGTGCCTATCAGCATTTTTATCAGTGAGGACATGGAGTGCTTTGAAATGCGCGGCACAAGAGGCATACGCAGGACTGCCAGGATAGCCTCCATGGTCAAATGGCAGCAAGCGTGGGACAGTTCCACCAAAGGAAGGTGGATCCATAGGTTGATACCGAGGGTAGATAGTTGGATTAATAGGCGCCATGGGGAAGTTACATTCCACCTGACACAGGTCCTTACAGGTCATGGTTGCTTCCGGCAGTATCTACACCGTTTCGGGTATGCGGATTCTCCCGAATGCCCAGTGTGCAATGGTTTAGAGGAAACGGCGAAGCACGTTTTGTTCGTGTGCCCGCGTTTTCGCACAATGCGTGACCGCATGCTTGCCACATGCGGGGAGGACACAACTCCGGACAATTTGGTCCAGAGGATGTGTAGGGATGAGGTTAGCTGGAACGCCGTTTCAACGGCTATCACCCATATCGTCTGGGAGCTACAGAGGAGGTGGCGCGTGGACTCGGAGAATGGCTCCAGATGCAGTACAAGAGGTGGTCCAGGGGTTCGAAGCCGGCCTCGTAGGTCATACCGGTGCCTTGCGGTCGAGATCGACCCTTACAGCGATTAAGTGGCCGCGGAGAGGAAGTCCCGGTAGCGGTGCTGTCGTGGTGTCGGTCTACTGGGTTGGATCCGAGCCCGCGGTTGAAAAGGGGTCCCCGGCAAGGGTCGGGGTAGGTGAGACACTCAGGTATCAGGTATCAGAAGGCCGACTCCAGAGGCACGTTATCCTCCATTTGGGACATTTGTGCCAGGTGAGACCTTGCTGTCTGCAGCCTTTGGGTGCATCTGATAGGGCCTGAAGGGTAGTGATACCCTTCCTTTGTGGGCAGGTCAAATCGGCTTGCACGTGGGCATCAGTTCTTGATGTCTGCAAAGCAGTTGGGCGCGGGCGGGGTTGACCCTGCCCGCCTTCCGAGGACAAAAGGAGTGGCGAGGACCATTCGGGAAACTGGCTAAGCGCCAGCATATTACCGTGATGGACTCTCCAGAGCGAGTCATCGATGTTCGTTGCTGCTAGGCTACGCAGCTAACCTTGAGCAAAGATTTTTAAGTACAAGATAACCCACTCTTGCTTTTTTCCATACAATCAATCGACGAACACATTCGTTCGACAACAGCGCTTTCTTGCGCCAGGAAATCGAACTATTTGAAAAACAATAATCAAAGCAGCTGTTGTGTTTCGCTGCATCGTAAATGTCATTGGAATGAGTTGCTGGTCTGCCTCATGGTGTGTTTGGGAGTAAACTCGTTTTTTTTTTTCAAACCGCTCAATGCACCTGCACAAGTCCTCATGAAGTCCGGACAGATTCCAGATTGTAATGGTTATCAAACGCACGGTCACTAAAGCGAAAGTGTCGTGTCTTTCTTGCCTTTCTGAGTTGTAACGACGAAATTCGCTTTATGTCGTCCCGCGAATCAGAAAGTAAATACTGGACCTAGAGAGAAACACGTCGTAATATGAGCAGCAAATTAAAAAAAATACGACATTTTCGCAGTAACTACCAAATCTGGAGAAATACCGTTATGAATCTCGGTTGGACCGGAACTCGTTCAGGTTTTGGTAGCTTGGTGTGAGCACTTACGTCACATGATAGCAAATTAAATTATAGAATAAAGTGGTCGGGGTCCCATGCAACGTTGGTGTTGTTGAAAACAGTTATACCCTAAGCTAGACCCTAAGCAATTTCTTCTAGGAAGTTTTTGCAGGGACTGGTGGAAATGGCGTTGGGATTGCGTTGCCTGTGGTGTTAAGATGGCGTCCACACTAAAACCGCATCATGGTATGAATGATACTCGAACTCGAGCTTGATGAGCGCTTGTTGCAGTACCTACCGTGGACTCACATAAAGAATTGCATCCACAAAATCCAACAATTTTGGACGTGAAACCTTGAAGCACCGAAGAATGACGTCTGGTGTTCGTCCAAAATTTTCTTTGTTTATCTTTTTTGTTCTTCAATCAAAGCCACCTGCCGCTTTGCGGCAATACATTAGTTCGACCGCGAGTCAACTGTGTCGCTGCTATCGGTAAAATGCGTTCGCCAGTTCGGCGCTAGAGTGGGTCATATTCTTTATCAATTATATTTGCCTTGAGGGTGCGATGTGCGTTAGCCCCTCTCTGAAGCAATACCTTCTTGGTGGTTCCGGAGAGATGAAGGGTTTGGCGACCAATGTGTTTTAGTGGGTCGAGGAGAGAGTAGTTCTGGCTTTTACTAGTGTTGTAGAAGGCGGCCTTAACCCCACACTACCCTAACCTTCCCGTTAGGGTGTCTGTTGAGCAGATTTTTCCCCCTATGGTTTAGAAGGAAAAAAAGAGCGATGTAGAAGAGTAGGCATGAGAGTCCGTCACCTTGTCGCAGTCCCCGGCGAGATTCGAATGAACTGGATAGTTCACCCGAAACCCTTACGCAGTTTTGCACAACGTCCATCGCTGCTTTAATCAGTCTAGTCAGCTTCCCAAGAAAGCCGTTTTTGTCCAGGATTCTCCATAGCTCTGTGCGGTCGATACTGTCGTATGCCGCTTTGAAATTGATGATCAGGTGATGCGTTATATCTGGTTTTCATGGCATTTCTTGAGGATGAAAATCTGGTCAGTTGTCGGCTTGCCGTCGATGAAGCCGGCTTAATAGCCTCCCACGAACTCATTCGTATTAAGTGACAGACGACGGAAGATAATCTGGGATAGCACTTTGTAGGCAGCATTGAAAATGGCGTTCACTCTGAAATTCTCAAATCCCAAATGGTCGCCTTTCTTGTAAATGGGGCAGAATACCCCATCTTTCCACTTCTCCGGTTGCTGTTAGGTTTCCCAGATCCTGACTATCAACCGGTGCAGAAAGGTGGTCAACATTTCTGGGTCCATCTTGATGAGCTCAGCTGCGATACCATCCTTACCAGCTGCTTTGTTGGTTTTGTGTTGATGAATGACATCCTTAACTTCCCTCAGCGTGAGAGTTGGCTCATTTCCGTCCTCTGCGTAGTCGTTTCCTCCGTTGCCGTGGTCTCCCGTGCCTACGTTCTTCACGACATTCAGGTACTGATCGACGTGCTGCTTTCACCTTTCGATCACTTCACGTCCGTCCGTCAAGAGGCCTCCGTCCTTATCCCTGCATATTTCGACTCGCGGCACGCAGCCGTTGCGGGATGCGTTGAGCTTCTGATAGAACTTCCGTGTTTCTTGGGAACGACACAGCAGTTCCATTTCCTCACACTCCGCTTCTTCCAGGCGGCGCTTTTTCTCCCAAAAGAGGCGGGTCTGCTGTTTCCGCTTCTGTTTATAACGTTCCACGTTCTGTCGAGTCCCTTGCTGCAGCATTACCGCCCTCACTGCATTCTTCTCCTCCAAAACCGTTCTGCACTCTTCGTCGAACCAGTCGTTCCGTCGATTCCGTTCCACCTACCCGATGGTGCTCTCGGCTGCGTCGTTGATGGCTGCTTTCACTGTACTCCAGCAGTCCTCTAGAGGGACCTCATCGAGCTCGCCCTCGTCTGGCAACGCGGCCTCGAGATTCTGCGCGTATGCTGAGGCGATATCCGGTTGTTTCAGTCGCTCTAGGTTGTACCGTGGCGATTGCTGGTACCGTACATTGTTGATGACGATGATGAGTTTTGAGCGCAGTTTGACCATCACTAGGTAGTGGTCGGAGTCGATGTTGGCCCACGATAGGTCCTGACGTTGATAATGTCCGAGAAGTGCCGTCTGTCAATCAGAATGTGGTCGATTTGAGATTCCGTCTGGTGTGGTGATCTCCAGGTGTAACGGTAAGGGAGCCTGTGTTGGAAAAGGTGCTACACATGGCCATATTTTTGGAGGCGGCGAAATCAGTGAGTCGATGGTCGTTTTCGTTCGTCTGCTGGTGGGCGCTGAACTTTTCAATCGTCGGTCTGAATTCCTCCTCCTGGCCTACCTGAGCGTTTAGATCTCTTATGACGATTTTGACGTCGTGGCTTGAATAGTTGTCGTATTTGCATTCGAGCTGGACGTAAAATGCGTCCTTCAGGAGTGTGGGCTGTGCACGTTTATTATGCTGAAGTTGATGAATCGGCCCTTGATCCTCAACTTGCGCATTCTTTCGTCGATCGACCACCAACCGATCACGCGTCTCTGCATATCACCCATCACGGTGAAAGCTGTTCCCAGCTCACGTGTGTGCCAGCTGTGGTAGATGGTATGATTACCTCTAAACGTTCGCGCCATGGATCCTGTCCAACACACCTCCTGCAGCGCTACGATGCCGAACCCGCGGTCCATCAGTAGATCGGCGAGTATGCGGGTGCTCCCAATGAAGTTGAGAGATCGGCAGTTCCACGTACCGAGTTTTCAATCGCAAGTCATTTTTGTTCGCTGGGGTCGTTCCCGTTGGTCTCGGTTCGTATTATTTTGTTGTTGATTTTCCGTTACAATGGCTGACTCGTAGGGCCTGACACCAACCCCCTACTTTCCAAAGGACCATAGTGCACAGTTGAGCTTAGAGTCCTTCTGTGGCACTCGGACGTTGATCAGCCGCCACTAACATGGGGATCAGAGGCTGTTGTGAGCCGCTCCTCCTGGAGAACAAACGCTCAGGTTTGCCGAAGCAAACCCCTTCCCTTCCCTGTCAGCCTACGACCACAGTTCCCACCGGGGTTGGATACCCGATCTTTCCTAAGGTTGCTCATATTTTCCGGCCGGTACCACGAGGAGGTAGGGATAGGAGTTGCTGGGCAGAGGGTAGTGGATCACAATGGGATCTGAATTCCGCAGCATACCCAGCCTTTACCGTGCCACAAGTCGCAAACCATTATTATTGAAAAGGGGTCGGTCAATGAACAACTTCAACTTTAAAGATACTACACCGTTTTTAACCAGAGATAGCACAGACTGAACGATCACTAACATTAGGCAGCGGACAACACACGAAACAGCGAATGGTTCAGTGAAAAATTTTTCGTTTGAACCAGTTCTCAGCAAGTTGCTTTGCCAGGGCTACGCTACCTATATCGCACTGTGGGTACTTCTTAAAGATAGGAATCAGCTCTCAAAAACCTCCGTTTCGTCTTAGTGAGCGATTGGCATTTATCCATCCAACCACTAAATCTCCTCCTGAGAACAGCTCCTCTCCGGAGCCACCATTCGGTATTACTTCAGTTGTCTCCAGGTAGAATCAGGCTCGAAATCAAAAGAGTTTTGCCACATGCTCTAGAGCGGTGTTTTGCTTATGCCTTGTCGCGAGGGAGCGAACGAACCCCAAACAGAGAGGCAATAAAAACTGAGCGAGGAAGAGGGAAACGAAAAAAGAGCCGATGATTATTTGGGGTTTTTGAGTGCGATTTTCGCCTCTAGTGTCTTTCTATGTATGGGAGTGGAACTCCCGAGTGCTTTTTGAGTATGAGTGGACGTCCCAACTAACAATCATTCATTTTACAAGCACCTTTACGACGAATTGATCCAGCATGATGTTCAATAATATTTGGAAAAATTTCAGGCACAACCTTTGTTCGGGTTTTGTTCACACAAATTTGGAGAAACTATAAAGCATAGTGTGTGTACCAACTGAACTGTTTGTTGTTAAACCGTTTCACAACTATATGGTAAAGCTGTTATTCAGCTTTTGCAAAAATTATTAAAAATTTTAAAAATGCAAAATTTTTCAATTTCCGCGAGAGTTTATGATTGGAATTTAATGCTATGAACAAATATTGTGAAATAATAACTACACATGAATTTACGTAAATCCAGATTCGAACTCGAGACCCGTCGATTACCAGCCGCATGCGTCCTATCTGCGCTATCCTAAAGATGATGAATTGCAGCGCTCAAATCAAAGCATAAACTTCCCGTGGTTTAATAATGATCAGACTTCGACTCCTATTCAGCAGTGGTGAATTAACACAACATTATGGTTAACGACTGAACAACAGATTAATTCAGCTGTTGTTCAGTAAAAAACACGTATTTTCATCATGTACTCTGAGTCGAAGTATGATGAATCGAAAGCGCTTATTTGACTTGTAAAAATACATTATACAGATTAAAAATTAAAGACATAGACACGTTTAATGCTTCCAGTGAGCTATTTGCTCTTTGAAGGAAGCACGACACTAGACAACGGACTAGCATGCAACGCCCAGTGGCACAGCCGAAAACTTTTCCTGACAGCTGCGGCGGGAATCGAACCCGCGCTCCTTAGCACGATGCCACTAAAGGCTTGGTGACCTTAGCCGCACGACCACGAAGCCACACATGTCCTAATTTTTACATGAACCTAACAAGATGCAGAAAAAAGTATTGTTAAACTATGTTGTAAAGGAATTACTGCGAGTCGAATAAAAATCTTTTTAAACGCTTGAAAAGTGTTTTAAACTATCATTGTTAATACCAATACGAAAAGTTGAACATTGGCTACTTTTTCAGTTGAAAAGGCATTTTTACAGTAATGTGTACAGCATAATTTCAGTTCAGCTATGATTACTATTATGATGCAACAATTCAGCATGCATGCTTGTTTGCGGCTGGCGATTGTTAGTTGGGGTGATAAACACAATAAGCAATTATGAGTGTTGGACGAACTCCTCGCTGCGCGGCAAGCTCGCGCTCAGTGCTGGATTTGCGTTGGGATTTCTGAGTTTTATTTTCACTCCTCACAAAATCGCCGAAATCGCTTCCTCATTTTCTCGCGAGGGAGTTTCTGTCAAATCTGGGTAGAAGGTACTTGAATATTCCAACTAGTTTTGAAGAGAAAAAAAAAACTTGCTTTGCTACTGGATATAATCCTTAATCCTGATGAGTTATTACTATTAAGCTTATCCCGAAAGTGGATCGTGCGTCGTTTGAAGAAGCAAAGAATTTCAGACCTAACAGTTTGCAATCTTTTCTTCTTAGAATGCATTACCGATCACCATATCGGGTAGTGGAACCATCTCGGAAAGGCACTTTTCTGTTAAAATTCAGCCAATTTTGAACTAATTTACACAATTTTTGGAACGCGGTGAGATACGTTACCGTGTACAAAATTTCAAGTTAATTGGTTTAAAATTGACTGAGTTATAGCGAAGAGTGCTCAAAATACCGACCACTGCCCAAGTGGCTCGCTACGTTCCTTCAAGTTCAACTGGCTAACATACATTTTTATGTGAGCCAACATGCTTGTCAATCTAGACTTGTTTACGATATCAAGGAGCATTCATTCAAAGTAATCTTTATTGGGCTGTTTTCTTGAACATCAATTAGAGCTGTAACAGATAGCACTAAACATCAACTGAAAATCTAATGATTATATTTCAATATTCCAGGTTATTGTTAACGCAGCAAATATCGCCAAATATGAGTGCCAAGGATACTTTCAGAACAGTAGGTGGAACTGTTCTGTCCGACGAGGGTCTGACATTTTCTACGGAAATTTCGATGAAAAAGGTGCAAGCCACTAAAACTATAAATACACATTCAAAGAACTCAATAGTTTCTAATCTATTTCAAATTCAGGAAATCGCGAAACGGCGTATCTCAGCGCCATAAATTCAGCATCGTTGGCATGGACCATCACGCGATACTGCACCAAAGGGGAGCTCACCATGTGCACCTGCGACCACATCCAGCGCAAAAAGCACAGCAAATGGACCTGGGGTGGATGTTCGGAGGACGTCAACTACGGCATCAAGCAGGCCCGGCAGTTTGTCGATCCACAGGAGGACCGTTCCACCAGTTTCGGATTAATGAACCTGCACAACAACGAAGCCGCTCGAAGAGTAAGTAAGTTTTCCTTGATTTTTCCTTTTGTTTCATTCTTTGATTTTGATCCACATACAGTGATCTCAATTTGGACAATCCTTCTAATACGTACTTGTATCAATCCTCACAGACACTGCGAGCTAAAATGCAAAAAGTGTGCAAATGCCATGGGATGTCCGGATCCTGTACGACCCGTGTTTGCTGGCGTCGATTACCGCCGATGAAGCTGATGGCCGACACGCTCGGATCAATGTTTGATGCCGCCGCTCTAGTCAAAGTACGTACTTGAAAAAAAAGTACTCGAACTAAAATTACATTTTAATTTTTTAAAACGTTTGAAAACTATTTCCGTTCATTCACACAGCCTGTTGAAAACAAAGGTGTCATCAAAAAATTGAAACGGAAGGATTCGCAGTACAAGAAGGTCAACAAGTCCGATCTCGTGTACATTGCAGACTCACCCGATTATTGCGAGGAGAATGAAAGGTACGTTGAAATGGTATGGTGTATTCACTCTTCGGTATGCTGGTTTCAATCAGTATATTAACGAGAAAGAACTTCTCTGTCGACTTCAGTGCAAATGGATGCCACATCAAAAACAATCCTAGACGAGCGTATATTTATTATTAGCGATCGTTATGGTAATTCGTGATGTGATGAAGAATGTGCGACGAAAACAAACGCGATAAATAATTTTGTTACAAGCAAGGTTGAAAATACATAGCAAGAAACCGCATGTAGTGCACAATGTTTTGAGTGACTTGATAGTAAACACATCTAGTGGAAAGAAATAACACGTGATTATCGTTGATAAGTTAACATTGACGGACCGGGCAGAGTCCGACGCGTAGCAGAATGACGTATTCGTGAGGAAAATCCGGTACTGTTGCGACTTGGTAAGTCGATGGCAGGATCACGTGAGACCATGCGCGTAACTACAGCGCATTTGGCCCCTCAGCGCCAATAGCACGCATGCTGGCTGTAGTGCAAAACAAGCGAACACGACATTGGAGCTGAGGGGCCAAATGTGCTGTAGTTACGCGCATGCGTGAGACTCGTGAAAACTGCAGTAGCGGCGGAACCGGCGAAAGTAAAGGTTACGAAGTCTACCCAGACGAGACCTTCGCTTTCGCAGGAAGTCCAAAAAGTGTGGCAAATGTAACTGCTTGTGATAAGCACTTGCAGGAACAGGTGAGGTAGCTGGTAGCAGACGTGTGCGCCGCCGCGCCGCGCCGATGAGAAATCGGTGTGAATCGGCGTGCGGCTCCCCAAGTCAACATGAATCAAATATACTATATTTTTTAAACGGGGATTGGTAAAGGGGTGTTCTACTCATGTACTGGTGGAAAAAGTTTATGGTTATGTTGTTTGAAGCCGATCCAGGAAGCATCGGCGTGTCGGCGTGGCAATCGGCGGCGGCGGCGGCGTGAAAACCGCACGCCGATCGGCGTATCCCTTCTCAGAAAGGCTACCATTATCAAAACCAGAAAATTTCTTCAGCAGCACATAGCTAGATGTCCACTTGTTGTAATCCAATCATTAGAAAGTAGTTAACTTTGTTCATAATTGTTTAAGAAGCCCCACGCCTATGCACGCCGAGTTCACGCCGAATATTCGGCGCACACGTCTAGCTGGTAGGTGAGAAGCTGTCTGACGGTACCCACATAGCTAGGAAAATACTAACCCCGAAGTTCGGCAAGTGGGGCTCTAGTCCCCAAGCAGCACACATGTCACAAAGGAGTGTCGACAGCGCAGGTTTTTGGTGGGACATGAGTCATTTTCAAGTTATTAAGTCTTTGAGTTAGAATTACATGAATGTAGCTCTTGTACAACCAATAATCTGTGCTGTCGGCACTCCTTTGTGACTTGTGTGCTGCTTGGGTCAGGCGTCTCGGAAAGCTGGGAAGGGTAGGCCTAAAAAGGCTGGCCCGTCCTGGATGGAAGAGAACAGAGGTTTACGACGGTTGTTAGGCCCTCAGCAACCACAGGATAGGGTGAACCATCCCCCTTGGACGAAAGTCGAGCGGAAGAGGAAGAAGAAAAAGCCGCAGGTCGAGGAAATCAGGGACGCCAAACCAAGAAGGCGTAAAAGAGTAGATGCCAAGTTACTCGGGCTACTTAAAGGCGATGCGAAGCGACGCCAAGCTAGTGGATCTGGGAGCAGATGTCCGCAGTATCAGACGTACTCGTACAGGTGAAATGATCCTAAAGCTGAAGTGCGACAAGAAACGCAAGGGCGTCGCCTACAAAAGTTTGGCGGAAGCGGTCCTTGGCGAAGGGGTAGCGTTGAGGGCTCTTACAGCAGAGGCGACTCTGAAGGTGAAAAGCCTAGACGAGATCACCGAAGTGGAAGAGCTCGTCACGGCACTGCGGCAACAGTGCGACGTGCAGGTGGCCACTGCAGTCGTTCGGCTACGGAAGGGTCCAGAAGGTTTACAGGTAGCCATGGTTCAGCCGCCTGTGGCGGACGTAAAATGTCTGTTCAAGTAGGAAGAATCAAGGTAGGCTGGTCCGTATATCATCTGAGGTATTGTTTCAGGACATAAGTCATGGGACTGCAGGGGCCCTTTTATTTCTTCTCAACCATAGCGGGAGAATCTGCTCAACAGACACCCTACCAGGAAGGTTAGGGTAGTGTGGGGTTAAGGCCGTCTTCTACTACAAAATTAAAAACCAGGACTACTCTCTCATCGACCCACTAAACACATTCATTTTGGTCACCAAACCCTACGTCTCTCCGGAACCACCAAGAAGGTATTGCTTCAGCGAGGGGCTAGTGTATACATCGCACCCTCAAGGTTAGAAGCGTAGCCTGTAGCAACGAACATCGATGACTCGCTTTGAAGAGTCCATAACGGTAGCATGCTGGCGCTAAGCCAGTTTTCCGAGTGGTCCTCACCACTACCTTTATCGTCGGAAAGCGGGTAGGGTCAACCCCACCCGCGCCCAACTGCTTAGCAGACATCAAGAACTGATGCGCACGTGCAACCCGATCTGACCTGCCCGTAAGGAAGGGTATTACTACCCTTCAGGCCCTATCAGATGCACCAGAAGGTTGCTGACTGTAGGGTCTGCACCTGCCCGGCCCTTACCGGGGATCTTTTTCCAACCGCGGGCTCGGATCCAACTCAGTAGACCGACGCCATGATAGCAACGGTAACAGGACTTTCTCTCCGCGGCCACTTAATCGCTGTAAGGGGGCGTCCATAAATGACGTAGCTTTTTTGAAGCGATTTTTAATACCCCCCTACCCCCTCGTAGCATTTCGTCACAAATTTAGATACCCCCCTCTATAAATGACGTAGCTTGATAAACAACTCCCCCCCCCCCCTCAACAAAATTTCTTGTCAAAAATCAAATAACGAAAAACTCGAAACTTAGTCCTGATTTGAATTATAACTTATATGTATGTTTAACAAATATTATAAAAAACAATTATAGCAAGAAAACATTGCTGACTGTGGAGCGGATCTGGTGCGATGGTTAAAGTACGTGACTCTCACGCCGAGGTCCTGGGACCGAATCCCACTTCCGAAAAACTCGCATAACGTAAGTTCTTCCTTCGGAAGGGAAGTATAGCTAGGGTCCCGAGATGAACTAGCCTAGGGATAAAAATCTCGTTAATATAGAAAGAAAAAATACATTGTCGACTGCCAGGTCCAGATCGCCAACATCAAGACCATAGGTGCAACCAGAGGAGATTTTCACCAAAGCTAATGACTCATTAAACCACCCATCGTTCTGCTTAATGCCGAAGAACAGGAAGTTGACGCTCCCAATACAGTTCAATACCATATTAGCCTAAAAGCTCTTCCGAAGATATCAGTTTGTTCACTAATAAATCTGTAAAAATATCAATTTGGATTCATTTGGATAAAATTCACCATGACATTTGAAGGAGCCTGCAGGAGTTTCTTCTAAATTTATTTCAGCAATTCATTCTGCAATTCCTCAAGGAGTTTCTTTTGGGATTCCCATTTTTGAGAATTCCAGAAATTCCAGAAGTAAGTGCTGGAGTACTTCTTGAATAGAATTTCCTTTGGATTCCATTTGAGATTTACTCCTTTTTGTATTCCTTCAGGGGTCTCTTTAGAAATCCCTCCAAAAACTCCTTCCGAAGTTCATTATTAGATTCCACCAAAAGTTTCTTCTGAGATTTCTCCGGGAGTTTTTTTCTGAGGTTTTTCTAAAAGTTTATCCATGGTTTCCTTCGGGAGTTTTCCAAGGTTTTCTTTTCCTCTGTACCACTAGCAGTTTCTTCGGACATTCTTCTCTTCTTCTTCTTGGCGTAACGTCCTCACTGGGACAAAGCCTGCTTCTCAGCTTAGTGTTCAATGAGCACTTCCACAGTTTTTAACTGAGAGCTTCCTCTGCCAATGACCATTTTGCATGTGTATATCGTGTGGCAGGCACGAAGATACTCTATGCCCAAGGAAGTCAAGGAAATTTCCTTTACGAAAAGATCCTGGACCGACCGGGAATCGAACCCGTCACCCTCAGCATGGTCATGCTGAATACCCGTGCGTTTACCGCCTCGGCTATATGGGCGGACATCTCTTCAGCGATTTTAACCGGAATTTATTTTGAGATTCAATCAGAACCTCTTTTTGGGTTTCCTAAAGAAGTCCTTTTCGGGATTCCTCCAGGAGTTCCTTCTTGGTTTCCTTCAGGAATTCCCTCAGATGTTCATTCCGAGATTTCTGCAGGAAATCCCTTCGGCATTCTTTCAAAACCCCTCCAGGAGTTGCTTCTGGGATTCCTCCAGGAGTTCTTTTTCGGGTTCCTTCAGGAATTCCTTCCTGGATTCTTCTGGGAATTTTTTCTGGGATTCTTCGAGGACTCCCTTCTAGGATTTATCCATTTTTTTTCCAGGACTCCTCCAGGAACTCTTCCCGGCATACCTCTATTCACTGCTTCTGGAATTCCTCCAGGATTTTTTTTCTTCGATTTCACCAAGATTTCTATCTGGATATCTTCCGGGATTCTCTAAAAGTTTTTTTCGGGAATTTTTCAGAAATTCCTTCCGGGATTCCTTCAATAATTGCTTCCGTCTCTTCTTCAGAAATTGAACCAGTTTTTTCTTCTTTGACTCTACAAATAGCTTGTTCTGAGATTCTTCCAGGAGTTTATTCTAGATTTCTCCAAAAGTTCCATTGCTCCAGGAACTGCTCACGGGATTTATTTTGGATTTTCTTTTTGATTTCCTTTCAAGATTCCTCCAGTAGTTTCTTCTCAATTTTTTTCTGGAAGTTCCTTGAGGGATTCCTTTTGAGATTCCTCAAAATCCTTTTGGGATGTTTTCAGAAACTTTTTCTGGGATTCCCAGCAGGAATTCCTGTGAATATATTATCCTGTTGGGAAATCTATGAAGAACACCATGAGAAATTTCTTTTAAAGCTGCTAGAGGAGATCCTTAAGAAATTGTTGGAGGAATTCATCGAGGAAGTCCTGTAGCAACTCTATAAAAAAAAACTCCTAGAATAATGCCATAATGCCATAAACATAGATTTTTTTTTCCTTTTCAACCTTAGCGGCATGCAGTGCCCTATAGCAAGCAGCAAACTATTGGTCGTTGGAAGCATTTGAGCGAAATTGATCTTCATACACATTATTCTTTCATTATATTCATTATTCTTTACGTATGATTTCAAAACCATTTTCTCAGATACAGTTGTTGCGTCCCATAGCTGCAAGTTTTATGGAAATAAGCCGGCATTTATGTCCATTATTTGTTATATACATTAATGTGATGCATTATATTTTTTTTAATTTATTGGATAATGATACTTAATACAAGTAAAACATTTATTAATTACGAAATACTTTTTTCATTGAGCTTAGTAGAAAGCTACGTAGCATATCATAAATCCCTACCCCCCTATCGTCACACTTCGTCACAAAATCACAAACACCCACCTCCCCCCCCCCCCCCCCCCCCCCCAAAAGCTACGTCATTTATGGACGACCCCTAAGGGTCGATCTCGACCGCAAGGCACCGGTATGACCTACGAAGCCGACTCCGAACCCCTGGACCACCTCTTGTACCGTATCTGAATTAGCCATTCTCCAAGTCCACGCGCCACCTCCTCTGTAGCACCCAGACGATATGGGTAATAGCCATTCCAGCCAAACTGATCCCTTCACATCCTCTGGACAAGATTGTCGGTGTTGTGTCCTCTCCGCATGTGGCAAACATACGGTCACGCATTGTGCAAAAACGCGGGCACACGAACAAAATGTGTTCCACCGTTTCCTCTAAACCAGCACACACGGGGCATTCGGGAGAATCCGTATGCCCAAAACGGTGTAGATACTGTCAGAAACAACCATGGCCTGAGAGGACCTATGTCAGGTGGAATGTTACTTCCCCATGAAACCCATTAATCCAACTATCTACCCTCGGTATCAACCTATGGATCCACCTTCCTTGGTTGGAACTGTCGCACGCGCGCTGCCATTTGACCATGGAGGCCATCCTGGCAATTCTGCGTATGCCTCTTGTGCCTCGCATTTCGAAGCACTCCATGTCCTCCCTGATAAGGATGGCGATAGGCAACATACCCGTGATGACGCAGAGCGCGTAGTGTGACTTTGTACGGTACCCTCAGGCGCATCAGCCTGTAAGTACTTTCCAGCTTACCATGGTATGGTAGCTTTTTGTACTTAGCGTAGTGCCCCACGCCGGGCCACCATACATACCTCAGTATGGACGTAGCGACACTGGCCAGAAGCTTGCGCTTACTGGCGTACACCGCAGAGCTATTGGACATCATCCGGAACAGTGCCGCAATAGCAGTGGAGGTTCTTTTACAGGCGTTATAAACGTGGCTATCGGAGGTGAGCTTGTCGTTGATAAACACGCCCAAGTGTTTGACGGAGTGCTTCGACGTGATAGTAAAATCGCCTACACTGATCACCTGGACTGATACTTGAGGTGATTCTACCCTCGCCGGTTGCGTTGGTGATCTAATCAGTCCGCTTCTCGCGAACGGGTTGATCACCTAACCCTCCGTATTCTCGACCTCTATAATTAAAAACGAATCCATCACTGCAATAAGAGTCCCCCTTTGAGCCCCTGCCCCCACTGCCACTGAAGTAGTCGCCCAAGGATCCTGGTGGTTATCTATGCAAGTCGGGAGGCCACCCACGGGTTGGCACAGGCCCTTATGGGTCCTGAGCTCAGAGCCAGGATCAGCGCTAATCAGGATACTTCGACTGAACCTACCTCCACCCAGTTAGTTTCCTAAGCTGGGTACAGATAGGGAACGTACACTAAGGCCTTGCCAAGGTTCTTCTTTGTAGAAGACGGCCTGTCAGACCTACACTACCCTAACCTTCTGTTAGGGTGTCTGTTGAGCAGATTATCCCCCTATGGTTTAGAAGGAAAAAAAAAGGTTGTATGGAATGGAAGGCAGCCCCGACATAAGCCCTACTAAAAGGATAGAATGCCGTCACCATCAGCACGCCTCTACTCCGCGGTCATCTAAGAGTGTACCATTTCGTTGACCATTTCCATCGCGCGCGCCAGTATGCCGTAATCAGGAACTTACTGCCATTGCTCCTGATGTGCCCGAGGCACCCCTGACCAGGCTAGGGCACTTAGGAAGCGGTGCCCATTCGCTTGTACAGAGTTGATGCTTCCGGATGTGTGGTATTTCTGAAGAAACCCAGCAGAGCCCACTGCTGAACCCCCACCACGCCTAGGCAAACTCCGCTTGAACTATTCGTGTGTAGTGCGCATGATGCTCGGTCACCTTGCGATGCCAAAGGTGGTGAGTCCTCACTAGCGTTCGAACATGTTTCGCCTAAGAAAAGCCGTCTTAAGCTCCCACTGGCTTGTCCGTTGCCTAGTGTAAGTGATGTGTTCAGTCTGTGCAGCCTCTGGATGAAGACGGTTTGGATTGTCTTTTTTTTTTAGACCTACTTGTTAGGCCAGGACTACAAAAAAGTAACGTCAATAATCGACCCCGCACCATTCCGACTAAAGGTACTCTGTCTAACGACATTAGCCAGGTCGACATCTAGTACGACCAGTGTCTCTAGCAGGATCTGACCTCGCTGGTTCGTGAAACGGCTTCCTCATTCACCGGCCTTCGCCCTGTCAGCACGGTCGACATACAGTCTAGCATCTGCGTGAACTGCTCGATCGTTTTGTTCACTACGGCTTTCTTGAAGGTCGGGCACCTGGACCGCCGTAGTGCGCGGCTTGAAATAATCAAAAAGTGCTGTGTCGTTCTCCAGAAACGAGGAAATTCTGCCAACAACTCAACTCATCTCGCAAAGGATTCGTGCCGTGGGCCGAAATGTGCAGGAATAAAGATGGAGGCATCCTGGTGTGGGGAACTTCTTAATTTTAACTTTGGATGTGATATTGATTTATCACTTGTCTGGTTGGTGGTTGAAATCAGAATAATGTATTTCCCAATTTTTAGTTACATGTAGCCTACTGGAGGTAGCTGGATGTCATTTGCTTGTATTTGTGTAAACGATCGATGACGATCGATATTCGAAAGACAGAGAGAGAAGATCCAGAGAGAGTTACGATATGGAGAAGGCGGGTTCAAGGCTAAAGGCGCTTGGTGATAACTTTATGCCTTTGGCATGGGAAAATGAAATATGAGTATGACACATTTTTGTTGCGTCAGAATTACCGAAACGGTTGGTGGTCATCGTTCTGCATATGCGAACATTGCATTTGTCGCCTAAGCAGATCGATGCTATGGGAACGGATAGACTTTCGCGGTAGGTACCACTGGTGTGGTCCTTCTAGAAAATATGGTTGCTATGCGGGACATGTGGAGCGCAGATGCTACACTGGCGAAACAACGAAAGATGATTGAAAGGTGACAACAGCACTCGGACGAACACCTGAATGGTGCACCGGACATAGACAGGAAGGATCGAGACAGTAACTGGGGCAATAACCACGTCAGCAGTGTTAATATTGCGGAAGTCACTGGAACAATCTGTTCCTAGCCATCTTAGCAAACTACAGTAAAATCACTTGGCATTACCCGAGCAGAAGAGAATATCATTAGCATAATAAAATATGTTATTTTGGCATAATATCTGTATAATAGAATCTGTATTTTTTCATGTTATTAGCATATCTTATTATGGGTCTGTGTCATTTGGCATAAAGTCATTTGGCATAAGGTCATTTGGCATAAGGTCACTTGGCATAAAGACATTTGGCATAACGGCCATTTGGCATAATGGACACTTGGCATAATAAAGAAGGGTGCATTTCGGTTATGCCAAATGTCCATTATGCCAAATGACCGTTATGCCAAATGTCTTTATGCCAAGTGACCTTATGCCAAATGACCTTATGCCAAATGACTTTATGCCAAATGTCCCGCTCCCTCTTATTATGTTATAAACTTGTCTGTCATAAGCGGCAAAATAACAGAAATCATAACGAAAAATTGTTACTGGAAAACCAATTTGATAACATGTTTTGTTGGATTCAATAACAACTTAATAACAATGAATCTTGCAGTGAATTTGAAAACTTGTTATTGTTGTGTTTTAGTTCATTACATAAATGTACAAATTTCAATAGTGGAATAATAACAGAACTTGATCTATAACAAAGTATATTATTGAAATGGGTATACGAGACCAAGACGAGACCACACGATCCAAGCGACTGACTCCGCCAAAGCGTCACTCCTCAATAAGGCAGCAACACACTGACAACCTCGTCATGCTACTTATTGTCACTGATGCTTGCTAAGGGAAGAACAGGCAAGGGGAATGACACTATTCTGTGTTCACACCCCAGTAAAGGAGTAGTAAAAGATGCCATTCAACAGCTCAAGAACTATGCTCACGTAACATTTTGATAGCCAATTAGTATTTTAGAAGTAAAACCTAATTCCTTTTAATTTAGCTTTATGATGGTTTTATGAACCTCTTCTAGTCTATTTGACTGAAAAATGTTACTTTGATGAGGCATCTATCAAGGAGCTGTACAGTGTACACTTAACTATATAAATTGGAACTAACAATAAAATTTTCAAAATTTAATGGTCCTGTTCAACAAGTGTCGCAAAAAGTACGTCTGATGACAAAAAAGGTCGAACACTTGAAAACTTGAGAATCTGTAGACTAAAGTACTGACGTAACTAGCACAACTTAACATTTCTTTATGTTTCGTTTTCTTTCCTCCAGCTTCGGCATCTTCGGCACTCGGGGACGGTTCTGCAACCGCACATCCTACGGAATCGAGGGCTGCCGGTTGCTGTGCTGCGGCCGTGGCTACCAGACGCGAATCCGAAATGTAGAGGAAAAGTGCAACTGTAAGTTTGTCTGGTGCTGTTCGGTCAAGTGTGACACGTGCAATGTGCGCAAGGATGAGTACATCTGCAACTAAGTAGGCGGCGCTGAAGCAGTGACGAAGAACGGAACCAGATGAGAAGTAAATTGATCAGTGTAAATTATTGCCATTTCGCGATTAGAGTAATTATCCACACAATAAGCCATTTCTGCACCAACTGATAATAATGCCATTTTGTCTCGAACTTTTGTATATTTATGGAACTCAAATCTCACTCTGATATATATCATAAAACTTATTTATATATAAGTCACTTTTGAAGTATTCTCGATGGATTCAACATGTAAATGTGGCGTACCGAATCAAAAAAGAAACGAATTTGTATCCATATGCTTGTTGTAAGTAATGTACACAACAAAAAGCAGTCCGCATAATTTAATCAGTAATTTTTATGCAGCTAATGTTTAATCTCTGTCCTCGTGTAGACCTGTGCGCCGAATATATTTTGCTCGGCGGCGGCGTGAGGGCCATTTTTGGCCGGCGGCGGCGGCGTCATCGGCGTCACGCCGGTGGCAGCTTTCGGCGGCGGCGGCGGCGGCGTGAATCAGCGTGACCAAAATTTGACCATAATTTAAATATTGGCAAAGCGAAAAAGTTGTCATTACGCTCTCGAATATGTAGTCTGAGCTTTTTCACGACTATTACGTTAAAATGAATACCTTGTTTATTTCTGCTCGGGTTCGTCTCTGCGTGATTAGACCTATAGCGATTTTTTTTTACTTATTCGTTTATTGGGAAGGCTTGGACGCCACATCCCAAGAAACAGAACTAGTTGAAAAACAGTTTCTTAAACTAAAGTTTGCTCAAGAGTTATTTCTGTTCCATTCCTGTTGTAGAGACGTGACTACTTCTGTTAGTGGTTGGTATAATAATGATGGTTTATTCAAAAGCAATGTCAATCTTCATAACTCATGGATTACTAAGACCCTACATCTCTCCCTTCTTTCATAGATCTAACTTTATATTGTACAGCTTCATGGATCATGTTGAAACATCCAGTGCAATCCGATCACGTCATCCAGAGACCCTAGTCACTTCATTAAGGCTTTCGAGCATTCCCATTCTTGACAGTGTATATTCGTATCTTGCATCTCAATCTAGAATAAAGTAATATATAAGAATTATTCAACAGAAATGACCAATTAAATTTTTTATTTATTTTTTTTATGCTCCTTCATATTTCCATCTTTTCGCCTATGATCTTCTACTTCTTCTCCTTGGTGTTTTATCTTCTTATTTAGATTATGTTGCACTGTGGTTGATGTATGCTTCATATTCAGAGTTGAATAAATTATATATTTTTAAGACCGTCTCTGTTCCTTCTTGGTAGTAATATTTGTCTCTCCTTTTCTATTTATTTCTTGCTCGTTTTATACTTGAACTCCTTATAGAGAATGGTGTACTTCATGTACTCTTGATATTTTCTTTTCTATATTAAATAAACAATTACTTCAATTAATTTTTACAAAAAATAAAATTCTGTTTCAGACATTGAGAATCATCCTGAGGATCGCCTCCAGGTCTCAATCTGATAGTCGAGAATCATCCCGTGAGGATCGCCTCCGGGTCTCGTAATGGTGTACTATCATCCCATATGTTGGGTTCCACCTTGGCACATGAGAATCATCCTGAGGATCGCCTCCAGGTCTCAATGATACCTCTTTCCCGCGAGGATCGCCTCCGGGTTTATTATGCGTACTTCATCCCTTTGTCTGGGTTCCACTATCTTTTTAGATTAGTGTACTTCATCCCAACAACAGGGTTCCGCTATATTCCAAAGGATCGCCTTTGAATTATTCCTGCGTACTTCATCCCTAAGTCTGGGTTCCACTGTCATCACCGACCAGTGTACTTCATCCCAACCAGGGTTCCGCATAATCTGTGAGCTTCATCCCTCAAGGTTCGCCTCTGGGACTCACGCTTATTAAGTTGCTCTGGGTCCGCACCTTCTCGATGTGGCTTCATCCCTAAGATTCCGCAGTTTACAATAGAGTATTGCATTTACCTAAAAAACTTTTCTTGCTTTAAACTGTATCCCTTAGAATCTGGGGCCAATCGTCAGGTTTTTGGAGTCATCCCTGAGAGCCAACATTTTTATTTTCATGCACCGTGTCCAAATTATCTTTAAATGGATTTCATCCCTAAGATTCTAGGTAAAGCAGTGGGACAAAGTATTCGTTCCAATGAACGAACCCTTCCTCACAGTGAACTTTATTCATAAGAATCCGGGGTCCATCAGAGAAAACGATAATCACCAACAAGAATTGTAGTTTAATTTTATAACTTCTAATCTATTTTCAATGTTGTTAATCTATTAGTATTTGATCGACCAAGGCAGGAAATGAGTACTATCTGAGTTCTTAATATGCTCCATTGTCACCGTACTGTTAATGGTCTCATTTTTCCGTACGCTGGTTTTTCGGTATGTTTCGTACTACGCTATGATCGAGCCTGTAGGTACAGCTTTTCAGCCTCTAGATCGCTGATCAGTTGGCTATGTATACAGAACGTGATATAGAAGGTAATACAAGTCAATCAAAATAAGTATACCACCGCTAAAAGTACGCCTCGTTTCGTATTGCGAAATACAGTAGTATCTGTTCGTCTAATAAATGAGTGTTTTTCTATGTCGGTAGCGAGTTTCTCTTAAATGTCCGGATTTCGTTTTCTATGAAGTGCGAACAGTATTAAATCCTGCTTTCATCAATGTGATCTTGAAATGTTCCGATTTTCAGAGAAAAATGTTTTACTTGGTTGCTAACTAGTTTCATGATTGAAAACTCAAGTTATAATTCTCTAATCTTATTTTTGAATTTGCATACAAACACAAGAGACTCACATCTGAAGAACGAAGTAGCGAACCTTACTGCTTTTGTTTTATTCTGATTTTTCTTACTTGCAAAACGAATATATTGAACAAGCTCAGATGAGTTCGTCTATAAATCTTAAAGATTTGTGCTCCCAAAACATGAATAAAGGTTAAGTCCCTCAGTATGACGGTCATGCTTAGATTCGCTTACGTTTGATCAAACAAAACGAATCATGCAAATAAACCACAATGATACGTTCTGCTGGCACCAACAACAAAAACCGCACTGTGGCACGACAAAATTTGTTAGTATAGACGGTGTATTTTATTTTTCAATAACTCGCCTATATGAAGTTGGTGTTTTTTTTTTTCAATCTGGACCCTTCAATTCAATGTCATTTAATTCATTCGCGAGATTTTTTTTTTAATTTACTAGTCGAGCAAAATAAAACAGCATTTACAGTATACTGACTAGCACAAGTTACTACAATAACTACCCCAACAAATCCTTCATTGATTTGTTCTTAATTCAAGCACAATCTATTAAACAGAAATTCAAACAATTGTTACTTATCTGGATGGTGTGAATTTCTGGCTTAAGAACGTCGTTCTGGCTCGTCACGGTGAAAGCTGTCTGGCAGCTCTCCAACTGAGCATTCGAAATAAATATAGCGGTGCCAACGCCTGCAATATCCCGGCAGCTATTGTTGCTTTCTTGCCCAGTTCCTCCAGCAATCACACACGTAGAATGGATTATCCTCCGTTGTTTCATGCTCAAAATGCTCCGTCTTCTGTTTGAGCTGGCTGTACATCACCGGTTTTTCTTGAACCGCAAAGCTTAAAAATGGCCAATTCATGGAGATTTCCCGAACACTTCTTACTTTCAATTAGAAATAAAGTTTAATCCTCGTCGCCATTTGTAGAGACGTGACTACTTCTGTTAGTGGTTGGTATAATAATGATGGTTTATTCAAAAGCAATGTCAATCTTCATAACTCATGGATTACTAAGACCCTACACCTGTACAGCTAAAATGTTTGTTGGGATGGGCATAAATGAGCCGAAATGATTTGTACATTTTTGTTTTTACGTTGTTTACATTTTTCAAATTTTTAACTGCTTCAATACTATATTAGTTTGGGAAGTCGAAGTACTCGCGGCTGTTTCGAGGTTAGCGATAACAAATATTTATAATTGGAAAGGAATATTTAGGCATTACCAGTATCCTTAGTGCAATTACTGCATTACTCCATTGCAAATAAGGGACAATTAAAAATTGATTTTGCTACAGTTTTTTGTTTTGTTTTCTCAGAATCTTCAGAAACTATCAAACTTGATAATCAAGTCACACTATTTACACTAAGGAATCCTCGAATGATTTCAGGGAGGAATCTCAGAAGGAATCCTAGGAAAGAAATTCATGAAGAAATCCAAAAGGAAAATTCTAGACTAATCTCTGCAAGGACTGTTGTATGAAACCCTGCATAAACTTCTGCAGGAATCTCTGGCGGTTGAAGATTTTCTTTTAGAGATCTCTGCAGAAAATTCTGAAGAAATCCCTATTTGAAGTTTTCGAGAAATTTCCGAAGGAAATCCAGGACGAATCTTCGAAAGAAATTCCAGGAGGATTCCCCAAATGAATTCAAGCAGGAATCCCAAGGGAACAACAGCAGGAATTTCCAAAGGAATTCCAGGAGCAATCCCCGACGGAATTCTAGCGGAAATTTCTGAAGAATTTCAAGAGGGAATCTTCAAAGGATTTCAAGGAGGAATCAACGAAAAATTATGAGAAGGAATCTCTGAAGGAATTCCAGCAGAAATCCCAGAGAGAATACTAGGAGGAATCTCATAAGGTATTCCAGCACGAAACACCGAAGGAATTCCAGGAAGAATCCCTGGAGGAATTCTAAGACCAATCCCCGGAGGAATTCCGTGAGGGACCCCCGATGGAATTCTAGAAGGAATCTGTGTATAAATTCGAATAGGAATCACCTTAGGAATTTCAAGATGGAATCCCGAAGGAAATCCAGAAGGAATCACCGACAAAATATCAGGAGAAATCTCCGAAGGAAGAATCCTCGGTGGAAGAACCGCTCAAAACAAACCCACGAAGGAATTCTAAAAGGAGGAATCCACGAAGGAATTCCAAAAGAAATCCCCGACAGAATTCCAGGAGATATTCTCGAAAGAATTCTAGGGTGAATCACCGAAGGAATTCCAGAAAAGAGAAATCGCCAAAGAAATTTCACGAGCAATCCCCGAACAGGAGAAATCCCCGAATGAATATTAGGAGGAATCCGCGAAAGAAGTCTAGAAAGAATCCCTGAAGAAATTACAGGAGAAATTCCTGCAGGAATCCCAGAGGTCACCTCAGAAGGAACTCCGGGAGGAATCTCCGAAGGAATTACAAGCGGAATCTTCCAAAAAGAAAACCCCGAAGGAATAATAAGACGAATCCCCATAGGAAGTGGAAGAGGAATCCCCAAAGAAATTTAAAAAGGAATCCTCGAAGGAATTCTAGAAAGAATCTTAGAATACCAGGAGAAATTCACAAAGGAATTCTAGAAATCACTGAAGAATTTCAAGAAGGGAATCCCGAAGGAACTCCAGAAGGAATGATTCCATGAGGATTTTTTGAATGAATGAAAGGCAGAATCTCTGAAGGAAATCCAAGAGGAATCACGAATCCCCGAAGGAATTCCAGGAGGAATCCACGACGGAATATTAAGAGGAATCTCCGAAAAAATCTCAGGAGGATTTGATGAAGGAAGTCCAGGAGGAATCCCCAAAGAAATTTCAAATTTTTATTTTTTAAGGAATTCGAGAAGAAATCATCAAAATATTTCTAGGAGGAACCATCGAAAAATATCCAGGAGGGATCTTCGTAGGAATTCCATGAGAAACCCCTGAAATAATTCTAGGAGGAGTTCCCGCAGGAATTTCAAGAGGAAACCCCGAAAGAATTCCAGGAGATATCTCCGAAAAAAATCGAAGAGGAATTCCCGCAGAAATTTCAGGAGGAATCCCCGACGGAATATAAGGAGAAATCCCCAAAGAAATTTCAAGAGAAATCCCCGAAGGAACTCTAGAAGGAATATCCCAAGGAATTTAAGAAGGAATCTTTGAATTAATTCCAGGAGGAATCCCCGAAAGAAGTCCAAGAGAAATCCCTGAAGGAGGTCCAGCAGGAATATGCGACGGGATTCCTGGAAGAATTCCTGGAGAAATCCCCGAACAAATTAAAGGAGAAATCCCTGCAGAGAGGGAACCCATAAAGGAAAACTGGGAGAAATCATCGAAGGATTTCCAAGCGGAATACTCGAAGGATTATTAAGAGGAATTATCATAGGAAGCCGAGAAAAAATCTAGGAATTCTAGGAGAAATCACTGAAACAATTCCAGAAAGAAATCCCAAAGAAATTGCAAAAGGACTCCCTAAGGAATTCCATGAAGAATCATTGAAGCAAATCCAGGAAGAATCTCCGAAGAAATTCTAAGAGCAATCATCAAAGTAATTTCAGGAGGAAACCCCGGAGAAATTTCAGGAGAAATGCACGTTAAAATATCAAGAGAAATCAATCTATGAAGGATGTCTGGGAGGAATACCCGAAGAAATTCCAAAAAGAATCCCCAAAGGAATTCCAGAAGACCTTGCTGAATGAATTCTAGTAGGAATGCCCTATGGAAACCCAAGAGGAATCCCTAAATGAAGTGCAGGAAAAATCCCTGGAGGTATTCCATGAGGAATCCTGGTGGATTCTCCAAAAGAATTCTAAGAGGAACCACCATAGAAATTTGACGGAAGATTAGAAGGAATCCCTGAAAAAAATTTTTGGAGGAATCCTCGAAGGAAGTCAAGGAGGAAATCCTGAAAGAAAATCTAGGAAGAATCTCCGGAGGAATTCCAAGAGGGATCCCCGAAAGAATTACAGAAAAAATCCAGGAGGAATCCTTGAAGCAATTCCTGGGGAACCGCTGAAGGAAATCTAGGAGGAATCCCCGAAGAAATTACAGGAGAAATCCCTACAGGGATTCCAGGGGAATGCTCGAAGGTATTCCGGTAGCAATATCCACAGGATTTCCAGGCGAAATCCTCGAAGAATTTTCAGCGGATCTTTCTGGGTAGGGAGAAGGATTTGCAGGAGGTATTCTCTAAAGAATTTTAGAAGGAAATTCTTGTAGATTTTTTGTAGAAACGCCATGAAAGATTGTAATCCCAAGGGAATTATTGAACGAACTCCTACAAGATTCCCTGAAACTCCTGTAGGAATTCCTGAATGAGCTTCTGAAGAAATCTCTGATTTAACTGCTGAAAGCACCCGTGAGTCTTCCTAAAAAAATCTCAATCTTTAAATTGAAAGAATCCCAGGAATGATACCTGCAAGAACTTCTCGAACAATCCGTTAAGGATATCATGAAGAAATCTTGGAAGGAATCGCTGTATAAGCTGCTGGGGTAATCCCTGAGTTCTCCTGGTGGTATCCTTGGATTTTCGTATAAGATTCTCTGAAGGAACTTCTGTAATGATTTCTGAGGGAACTTCTGTAAGACTCCCTGAAGAAATTCAGCAGGAATCTCCGAAGAAGCATCTGCAAGAATCCCTGAAACTCCTGGAGGAATCTCTGATGGAACTCCCGGAAAGAACTGCTGTATGAATTTTTAATAGTACTTCAGAAGGAATCCCTGCAGGAACTTCTTATCTAATTTCTAAAGACCTCCTGCGGAAATTCCTGAAGAAACTTCTCACGGGATTCTTGATGGATCTTCAGGTGGCATATATGAATCCTCCTGAAAGAATATTTAAAAAGACTTCTAGAAGGATACCTGAACGAACTCTCGTTGAAATAGCTTAGGGATCTTCTGAATGAAATCCTAATGAACACATGAAGGCATCCCTGAATTCTCCTGGAGCAATTAGGGAAACACCTGAGCGAACTCCTGGAGAGATCACCGAAGGAAATTCTGGAGCAATCCTTGAAGAACTTCTGAAAGTCTGCAATTTTTTCTTGAGGCATCCTGAAGTAATTCCAAGAGGAATCCCCGAAGGATTTTCATGAGGGATTCTTGAACAAATTCCAGGAATTTCTGATGGATCTCCTGGAGGAATCCCTGAGGAAACTTTTGGACTAGATCCTAGAGAAACTCCTGTAGGAATTCCTGAAGGTACTCTTAGAATTATCTCTGAAGGACCTCCTGTGAGAATTCCTGAAGGATCTTCTGGATGAATCTCTGATGTGACTCTAGTAGGCATCCCTGAATTCTCCTGAAATAATTTTTGAAAGTACTCCTGTCGAGATCTTCCTGAGAGATCTTCAGAAAAAAAAATCATCCTGGAGGCATCCTTGAAGATTTTTCTGGAGGAATTCTAGATGGATCTCCAGAAGGCATCACTGAATCCTTCTGGAAGATTCTCTGAAGAAAGTTCTAAAGAGATGTGAATGTGTGTTCTAAGAGTTGAGAAATCAGTTATTGTAATCAAACTCTTATGATAGTGATCGTGAGATTTTTTTTTAACTTTATATAAACTTAATTTTGTTCGTGCACTGATCACCGGCGCGAAAAATGAAAATCGGCGGCGTGACAAACAGCGGCGTATGGCGCGCCGCCGATACCTCGGTCGGCGTCGGCGTGGGACAAAAAGTGTCGGCGGCGGCGGCGTGGCGCGGCGGCGCACAGGTCTACTCGTGAGGGGCGAAACGTCACAACAATCTAATCCTATAATCCAAAAAATTAAATCGGTATCTTCATTTTTTTTTCAGTAGTGGTGTGAAATCTACGCATATCATTCTGATCCTTACTTTTTATATCTCGTAATATTACGAGTATCTCTTTGAGTTGCTGTCTGGGTATTTTGAAGTATGGGTCGCAATATCTGTAAATCTGAGGATATTTGTATTGTAGCAAATGCTCGCGGAATCTAACTTACGCTACTTCTAGAGCCTCAGAGTGCAATTCTGATAACTTAGCAACATTCACTTGGTGATCTAGGTCATCCAAACTATTCTGAAATTAAGACCATTAAGCTCTACAAGCTCTACTCTTGAATCTTTTTACTTTATCGGTGTAGTTCCTCCAAAAAATCCTTCAGAAATTCCTTTAATACTTTCGCCAACAATAATTACTCAACGAATCCTGCCAGGTATTCCTCCAAGAATTTCTGACAATAATTTCTTCAAGAATTCCTTCATACATTTTTCGACAAAGCCTTCAAAAATTCTTCCAGGAGCTTCTCCAAGAATTCCACTAGGAAGCCCTACAAGATTCTCTCCAAGAATTTCTTCAAGAATTCCACTAGGAATTTCTCCAAGAATTTCTCCAGATATTTCTCTATAAATTCTGCCATGAATTCCTCAAAGAATCCCTCTAGGTATTCCTCCAAGAGTTTCTCCAGGAATTCCTCCAAAACATCTGCCAAAAAATTCTCCAAGCACTCCTCCAGGAATTCCTCAAAGAATTTCTCTAAGAATTCCACTAAGAATTCCTCTAGGAATTTCTCCAGAAATTTCTCAAAGAATTTCTCCTGAAACCTGCTGAAAATCCTCCATAAACTCTTCCAAAAATTACTCCAGGGATTCATCCGAGATTACTTTCAGGCATTTCTCCAGAAATTCCCTCAGGAAATAATGAAGAAATATTTCAAGGAATTTCTACAGAAATTACTTAAAGAAATCTTCCAGGAACTTCTTCAGGAATTCCTCGAAGAATTTGTGAATATATTTCTTCAAGAATTCATCCAGAAACTCCTCCGTAAATACATCCAGGATTCTTTAGGAAACCATTAGAAATTCCTTTAGAAAATACTCCTGGGATGACTTTAAGAATTCGTGCGAGAATCCTTTCGGGGATTTCCTCGGAAATTCCTCCAAAAAATTGTCAAGGAATTACGCCAAAAATTCCTCCCGAAATTACTCCAAAAACTCCTTCAGGAATTCCTTAATAAATTCTTCTTGGAATTCCACCAGGAAATCCTCCAGAAACTCCCCCATGAATTACTCAGGAAATTCCTTAAGGAAGTCCTCCAGGAATTCATCCAGAATTTCCTCTTATAATATCTTCAGGATTTTCCCCAAAAATTCCTCAAGGAATTTCTCCAACAATTCATACAGACATCTGTCTAGAATTCTTCCAAGAATCCCTCCAGGAATTCCTCCAAAAATTCCTACAGGACCTTCCCCAAAAAAAATCACCAGGAGCTCCTACTTAGTTTTTTTTTTCAAGAATACCTCCAGGGATTTTTTTCCAGAGATTCCTTCAAGAATTCATCCAAAAAATCCTGCAGATATTCCTTCACGAATACCTCCATGATTCTTCAGGAAACCTCCAGAAATTCCTCAAGAAAATACTCCCAGTACAACTCCAGGGATTCCTTAGAGTATTCCATCGGGAAATTCTCCAGAAACTGCTCCGAGTCTTTTTCCAAGAATTTCTCAAGGAATTACTCCAAGAATTCCACCAAAAATTTCTCCAAAAAATTCTACAGGAATTTTTTCAAGAATTTCTCCAGATATTCCATCAAAACTTCTGTTAAGAGTTCCTCCAAGACTCCGTCCAAGAATTTCTCAAAATTTTTTTTAAGAATTCTGACATGAACTCTGAAAGAAATATTCTCCAAGACCTACTCCAATACTTCCTACATGAATGCCTCCAGAAATTTTGCCAGGGATTCCTCTATAAGTTCCTTTAGGAAAACCTCCAGGGCTTTTCAATAAATAATTTCAAAAACTGTTCCAGGAAATCCATCAGAAATTCCTCCAAAAATGCCTACAGATATCCCCCCAGAAATTCCTTAAAGAATTCTTCCAGGAATTCCTCCAGGAATTTCTCCAAGACATCCGCCGAGAATTCCTCTACCAATCGCTTCCAGAATTCCCTTCCATGAGTATTCTTGAAAAAAATCCAAGACTTTTTTCTAGAATTCCACCAAGAATCTCTTTAGGAATTTCGTCAGCAGTTCCTTGAAAAATTCTGTCAGGAATTCTTCCAAAAATTCCTACAAAAATACTTCCAGGAATTTCTTCAGGATTTCCTTGAAGAACTTTCTGGAGTTAATCTCAGAGGAATTCCTGGACTTTCTGGTAGAATTCATGAAGTAATTTGTGAAGGAATTTCCTGGAGGAATTCTTAGAGGAATTCCTATAGAATTTCCTGTAGGATTTTTTGAAGTTGTTATTTTTATTTTCCGGAGTAACTCTCGGAGGATTTCCTGGAGTATTTCCTGTAAGAATTCATGGATTTATTTCTGGAGGAATTCCTAAGATGATTCCTGGAGGAATTCACGCGAAGAATTTCTAAAGTATTTCCCGGAACAATTCCTGGAGTAATTTCTGGAGGACTTCCTGGAATATTTCTTGTAGGAATTCCTGGTGTTTTTTTTTTTTTTTGGAGGAATTCCTGGGGGAATTTCTAGGGGAGTTCCTGAAAAAATTTCTGAAATTTCTACAACAATTCCTGTAGAAATTCCTGCAGTTATTCCTAGAGGAATTCCAGGAATAATTCTCGAATATTCCTCGTAGGAATTCCTGGAGTATTTTCCGGAACAAGGTTTAGAGGAATTCCTGTAGAAATTCCAGGAGGAATTCGTAGACTAATTCCTGGAGAAATTCCTGAAGGAATTCCTGGAGGAATTCTAGGAAAGTTCCTGAAGGGATTATTGGAGTATTTGCTGGAGGAATTTCTGGAATATATCCTGAAGGAATTCCTGCAGAAATTCCTTGCGGAATGCCTGATGAAATTCATGGAAGAAATTCAGGACGAATCCCAGGACGATCTCCAGGAATAATTTCTGGAGGAATTTCTGGAATATTTCTTGTAGGAATTCCTGGAATATTTCCCGGAACAATTCCTAGAGAAATTCCTGTAGAAATTCCAGGATGAATTCGTAGAGTAGTTCCTGGAGAAATTCTCGATGGAATTTCTGGAATATATCCAGAATGAACTCCTGGAGAAATTCCTTGAGGAATGACTGATGGAAGAAATTCAGTACGAATCCCTTTGAGAAATTCCTGGAAGAATCCCGGTATGAATTTGTGGAAGAATTCTCGGAGTACACCGTGGAGGATTTTCTGAAGGAATCCTTTGATGAATTCCTAGATTAATTAGCAGTTATTCCTGGAGAAAGTCCTGGAGGTATTCGTGAAGGAAGTCCTGGAGGAATTTCTGGAGAAATCCAGGGCTTTTTAATTAATAACTTCAAAAATTGTTCCAGGAAATCCATCAGAAATTCTTCCAAAAATGCCTACATACATCCCCCCAGAAATTCCTCCAAGAACTTTTCCAGGAATTTCTCCAACAATCGCTTCCAGAATTCCCTTCCATGAATATTCATGCAGGAATTCCAAGACTATTTCAAGAATTCCACCAAGAAGAATTAAGAATTAAGAATTAAGAATTAAGAATTAAGAATTAAGAATTTTTTCAGCAATTCCTAGAAGAATTCTGTCAGGAATTCCTCCAAAAATTCCTACAAGAATACTTCAGGAATTTCTTGAAAAATTTTCTGGAGTAAATCCCAGAGGAATTCCTGGAGTACTTTCTGGTACAATTCATGAAGTAATTTGTGAAGGAATTTCTAAAGAATTACCTGGGGAATTCTAAAAGGAATTCTTAAAAAAAACCTATAGGAATTTTTGAAGTTTTTTTTTTATTCCTGCAGGATTTCCTGGAGTATTTACTGTAATAATTCTTGGAGTTATTTTTGGAGGAATACATGAGAAGAATTTCTAAAGTATTTCTGGAGAAATTCCTATAGTAATTCCTACAGCAATCCCTGTAAAAATTCCTGCAGTTATTCCTATAGGAATTCCTCGAATAATTCCTGGAGGAATTTCTGGCATATTTCTTGTAGGAATTCCTGGAGTATTTCCCGGAGCAATGCCTAGAGGAATTCCAGGAGAAATTCGTAGAGTAATTCCTGGAGAAATTCTTAAAGAAAATCCTGGAGGAATTACAGGAAAATTCATGATTCCTGGAATATTTGTTGGTGGAATTTCTGGAATATATCCTGAAGGAATTCCTGGAGAAATTCCTTGAGGTATGACTTATGGAATTCCTGGAAGAAATTCAGGACGAATCCCTTTGAGGAATTCCTGGAGGAATTCCGGTATGAATTTGTAGAAGAATTCCTGGAGTACACCATGGAGGATTTTCTGAAGGAATTCCTTGATGAATTCCAAGATAAATTAGCAGTTATACCTGAAAAAAGTCCTGGAGGTATTCCTGGAGGAAGTCCTGGAGGAATTTCTGGATAAATTACCCGGAGAAATTCCCTGGAGGAATCCCAGGAGTAATCCGTGGAAGAATTCCTAGAGGAAACTCCAGAGGAATCCCTGGAGGAATTTCAGGAAGAATCCCTTGAAGAATTCCTGAAGAAATCCCTGGATTAGAAGTTGGAGGAATACCTGAATGAATTCCTAGATGAGTGCATGGAGGAATCCAAGGAGAAATTCGTAAAGTAATCCTTGGGGGTTGTCACGTAATTTCGGCTACCGGTACTATTGCTGCCTATGGAGGATGCAAAGGGGGAAGGTGCTATATATTTCTCAGCACAACTATTCCTCTTGACTATAAAAAAAAAAACTCCAGGGTAAAATGTTTTAAAACAAAGAAGATATTGCATTTCTACCAAAAGTATATCGTCCCGGGGGTGGTATCACATTTCCCGGAATGTCACTTCCGACGGACATTGGCCAGCCTAGTCGAATTTGATTTTGATATGTGCTCGAGGTATGTGTACTTTGAAAGAACAGCCTATTTGGTGTATGGGGAGGTCTAAAGGCTTTCGAATAAAACATCTTCGATTTATCACGGACAACCGGCTGGTTGCTCCGATGAGAGTACGACAAACGAAGTCCTTCACGGATGGTGTTTACGTTTTTTGTTTGAATTACAGCCACTGTACGGAGTACGTTTCATTGCCAGCTAGAAAATTCTATTGCTGGCTCACAGGGAGTGCCACTCTTAGTTCTCCATTTCCTGTTTAAATTGGATGCTACTGGTCTAATTTTGAAACTTCTAAATGAATAATAATTTTCAAAGAGATCGAATGTTATAATTCAACGATGTCGGCTGCTTTTTTGCTCTGTACATTATTTAATTTGCGTTTATAGTGTTAAGCAACGAAACACACAACAAAAATAAATAAATAACAACGACAGTCTCAAAGTGTTTCCAGTATTTTTATAACCATATTAAGATGTAAGAAAATATTTGCATTCTGTGATTTATTTTTGTTTTGTAGAATTGATTTTATTTAACAACCTAGCGAAAGGTTTTAACCGATAAGAATAGCTTGTAAGAGACTATCAACTAAGCCAATCCGGAACAAGCGGTTCGCCGAGAATGCCGAATATTGAGGTATCATTCCTCTAAGCCAAAAAATAGATCACACAATTGATAAAAAAAAATATTCTCTTTCCGAAACCATTGTGTCAAAAAGCTGTCGTAAAATGAATCCAAAAAGCATTTAGCCCACCCCAGCATGTAAAAACAGCTCTAATCGATGTGAAGCACACAGCCCCACTGGAAAAAACATAAACCATGTAAAAGCACCCATTGTAAACCTAGGTGGAATCATCATTGAATAAAATAGAGGATCGAAATAAACTGACCGACCGACCGCTCTTGTCTGTGTACTTTCGTGGTGCTCATATACGGGGTTTCCTTCTTGTGCTCGCGTGCAAGTCACTGGTGACAAATTGACCGATAAATCGCATCCAACCACCTTCGCGCCGCTGATAATAAATCACTGGAAAGGATTTCAATGAAACGTGAAGCAGTAGTCTCTACATAGGAAGGTATCAAGGTAGGTATTCTGTGGCGGAACCGTTTCCATGTGAAGCTGGTGAAATTCATCTTCATCTTGCATTATTGAAAAATCATAATTCTCTAATTTTGATTTGTCTTACGGCAAACTAGTGAGGCATCCCGAGCAGAGGAAAATATCAAAATAATAACAACGGAATCACAAAACTTGTTTTTATATCTCGGTTTGTTATTATTAACTTATTAAGTCATCACCGTTCCATAACATGTTCTGTTGGGCAATCTTATTTTGTTATGATCGTGCTCTTTGTATATTTTCTTTAAATTACATTTTAATAACATATTTTGTTGTAGCACAAGTTCAGTTATTATTGTGTCATTGAGACTATACAAATATTTGATCAATTAAATTACAACATAACTAGCTTTGCAATCAAAACTACACCATTCGAGATTTTCGTTGTTCACAGCATTCATCAGTTCCTCTCTTACTGACATTACGTTTTAACTGTGACAGAGCCAACTTATCAGCCTTTTGTTTTATAAGCACTTTGAAAAGTATACCTGTTTTTTTGTCCCAGTTTCAGTTAGGTATGAATACGAAAATAGAGAGTGTAATAGAGTGTTAGCCATTTTATGAAACATTTTGGATCAACTGGTGGAATTCAAGGACGAACAACACATTTTCAACAAAAATGTAAAAAAATAAGTCATCGAGAACTCCATTGATTATTTTTAGACATTTTATTTTTATTGATTTCACTGCATCGAGCATCGAGCCCACTTAGATTCACTTGGATAAATGTGCCATTCAATGAGGTAATAATGTAAATTAATCTTATAAACAATGAACCACCTAATAAAGGGTTTCAAAACGACGGTAGTTTTTCATCGTAAGTTGTTTGGAAAATAAACGAAAACTATTGATTCTCTCTGTTTTCGATAATAAATCGCTTGCGACAACAATAGCGATTTTGTATGGGAGAGAAATTGACCGAAATTGAGGATTTCAAGCAAATTTGTATGAAAAACGGCTAAAAAGATGGAAAAATCAAAATTTCCCCGATAGAATATTTTGAAACCTTCTGCAAATGAAAATATAGCTTGAATACTGATGTTTTATGGAAAGAAACCCGATGTACATTCAATTTTTATAATCTGCTGGTTCAGACATAGCGTGCGTCCCAATCCGAGATGAACCAGCCCTGGGCTGAAAATCTCGTTAATAAAGATAATAAAAAAAAGCGTCCTAATTATGAATGTAACATTTAACAATAGATTCTATTGTTGCGTATCCCATTGAATGCATATGGGACTTTGGAGGAGTTCCTATCCGCAACAGAAAAAAAGGCAAATTTTGTTTTCAGATTGTTATCAATAACGTATTCATATCAAAATTTGTTATTGAAATATTTTTAAAATACGCTGCTATTAAGTTGTTATCGAAACTAACAAAACATGTTATTAAACAGGTCTTCCAGGAACATTTTTTTGTTATAATTTTTGTTATTTTGCCGCTTATGACAGACAAGTTTGTAACAGAATATGTTATGTAAATAACATGAAAATAACTCTTTCCGCTACTCAGTTATTTTTCCAAAATAACACATTTTATTATGATGTTGCTATTCCCTTCTGCTCGGGATATCAACCTTCCTTGTGCATTAGGGTCACCATACCGTACACTACGTCAGCGAGCTGTTCCCAGCGTGATGCATGAGGAAGGTTAAAATAATGAATTTTATTAGATATTTTACTGCTAAACATAAAGACATAAGCAGGGTGTCAGTACGCACAATGATCCATTTTATTAGCCGATTTTACGAATGAGAATTTAACAGGAGGTGGCGTACTAACCCGTGAATATCGATATACATAACTATCAACACTTTTGTCGTTTCGTTAAAAAGCTCATTCCCATTATGTGATTTGGTAATATGTACTAAATTTAGAGTTAATTAAAATTCCTTACGTTTGAGATTCACTATAGGGTAGGTAATCAAAATTTGAACCAAATTGCGGTTTTCTGAAGCAGTGCAAATTTTAAGTGATTTTTTCTCTCACATGGAAATAATTTACTACGGCAAAATCGTATGTACATGAAAGCCACGGGTATAAGCTTTCTGTTAAATGGTAAAAAGTTTGTATTTGCACCGAATTTCATTGAAATATTTGATTTTTCATCAACTATGATTTTAATCTTAATTTGAACCATCGTAATCATAATTTGAACCAATTTTAATCTTAATTTGAACTACTGTAGGCAGCAGCTTCAGCAACTCACAAAACAGCCAATTCCATGCAAAATCACTTGAATCTGCTAATTCTCATACCTATTTTTCATTAGGCAGTGGAATCTCAACTCAGAATGTTCGAAATTCTTTAGGAATTTGGAAACTATATTTGAAATTTTTCATCCCCCAAGAGTAAACAAAGCAACCACTAGCGCAATCTACAGGCCAACACTAGAAGCTCACCCCCGTTTACTAGTTCAAATTTAGATTACAAATGGTTCAACTTAAGATAACATTCTCCAAGAAAGAATCACTTAAATTTGATAATTTTATGACAAATAATGCGGAATAGTATTCGGTTGGTCGATTCTACGATAAATAAGCTTTCATTTGAAGTGTTCACATATTGCGTGTGATACAATGCATGAGCTGTATGAGTGCACCGAAAATGTGCTTTCTCTTGGGGGAAATGGATGAAATCACAGTGATTTTTCAATTACCTGTTTTCCATGACAAAAACGCTGTTTTCAATGCTTTTAAAGTCCATGTTATCAGGTTATATTACGAAATGCTGTTTAACATCTTTTTCGGAACAATATTTGCCAGAAAAGTACGCCGTTTTAATGAATTTTGAAATGGTTCAAATTAAGATTACAATTTGACTAGTTCAAAGTTTGATTTCTTACCCTAATTGATACACATTACATTAAACCTGTCGGTTGCTGATACAATTAAGCTATATAAAGAGTGCTGGAAATGTTGAGTTTTGCAACGAGTTGCATACAAGCTTTTGTAAGCGAGAATGGAAGTAGGCGTAGCCGCGGATACACTTTGTTTGGTTTCACTTGCCTCGCTTATTTTCTTTATTTTCTTGTTCCTCGTTTTCGCGGATTTGATTATTTGGCTTGCACTATGCCACCAGGATTTTGGTTCGTAGGGGATAGTGGGGTAAGATGCCATTTTTCAAACTTTCATCGTTTTCAACGACAAGTTGCCCCATGGTAACAGCAACTAGGCAATATTACTTCAGCAAAAATATTCACTAAACTATTTACAGCGATTTTAAAAACTCGTTCGTAAAACGGAAGTGGCTATCTGCCATGGGGTAAGATGCCACTTCATAAAAACATTCGAAAATTACGTCCATCAGTTTTCGGGCATTTCCAACTCCTTTTCCCCCTCTGTCCCGCTTTTTTCGTATATGTACTCAATAGACCGGCCCACATTTGTATGGCGAAAAAGAAAAGTTGGAAAAATTCACGGGGCACCGTCTAGAATCGTGCCTTTGGGTGAGAAAAACAATCTATGAAAGATTCAGCTCAATCGGTTTAAAACTGAGCTGGCGCAAATGAGTTGAAGGTTTGTGTGGGAACTTTAGTTCAAATAATATGAGAAATTGGATGACCTACAGTCTCTTACTCAGTACGCCGGTTCAGCGAGTTCGATTTAGCTCAGAATTGAAAGAATGGTAGTTGATACCCTAAGGAACAACTTTGTAGAAGACCATAACATGATAAAACTTAATTTAGTTGCGGTTTCAGCTAACAAAAGCAGGATGAGGACATCTTCCCCCGTTTACTCTCGGTTGTTACATGCAGCACGTGTTTGTCGGTCGAAGCTTGCGCGCTACGTGAGATAGCACTACATTTTGCCAGTAGTTGTGGAATATGTCGCGTTCTGGACCCAGGGCCGGATTTAAGGGGGGGCCAGGGGGGCCATGGCCCCGGGCCCCCACATTTTAGGGGCCCCCACAAAATCTAATTTCAAATGGGAACCGCAAAAAAAAGTAGTGCTAGAAACATCATGATTTTATTTTTATCACAAGTACTTCTACTCTCAAGATGTGTGTGAAATATTGTAATTCAAATTAGAAAGAAGCAGATATCTGCCTTTTTATAAAATTTCAAACTTCCTCTGAAAGTTGTTAAGATTTTTATGGTTCGGAATGATCATCTTCACCTGAATTCTGGATGAAATCTTAAACACTATGGAATAGACAGTCAAAAAGTTTCTGCTGAAAATTCATGTAATTTTCTGTCGAAAATTATTGGTATTGCTTTTAAACATTTCCTCTTTGAATATTTGCAAGTGTTTCTATCAGAATAAAGACAAATTTTTAGAGTTGTAGAGTTTGATTCCGCTTACTAAACTTATAAATTGTTCAAATCGAATCCCAGAATTGTTGAAACATTTTATTTTTTTTGAAGTTATAGCAAGAATTTTAGGTGGATGTTTTTGCAAAAATATGGTCCAATTTTCTTTAATATGATTAAATTCATGACGATTTTTTCTTCCTGGCTTGAATGTGTAATTTAAGGTAAACTCTTAACAAATCCATAGGTTCCTTATAAAAAATTACAGTAGATATTTTTGGAGAAATTCTTGAAAGATCCTGAAATATTTAAAGTTTTGCAAAAAAATTTTGTTTAAATTGACTAAAAATTCGTCCGCCAAAGATTTATACGATATTTTACTTAGCATTAGCATTAGCATTAAGCGAGTCGCACAAATTCGTAGGTGGTACAGTCCTAGACCGCTGTTATGAGGGTTGCCTCCTTCCCGTCCGAACCAAAGCACAAAGATTTGGGACTAATCTCTGACTCTTAGACAAGATTGACGCAATCCTCCAATGGTCGAGCACTGTCCTGGCCACGTCCTTGCGACTGCTGAGGAATGGGAAAGGATGGTTAGTTTCGGACACCTATGAAAAATAATATAAAAAAGATTTATACGATATTTTACTTATAATTTTATTCAAAATAAAACAGAAATTCCATCAGGAACTCATTATGGATTTCCGATGAAATTTCTTCAGCAGCTTTTAGTGGAATTTATGGATTTTTTGCATTTTGAAGTTTCACAAAAAGCTCTTAACAATTATTTTGCGCGTTCACGGGAAACTCCTCTCGAAGTCGCGTTAGAAATGCTTATGCTTAAATTTCACGAAAAAAGAAACCAGGTAATTGGTTAGCAACTCTATAGATTTCATCAATAATTCCGCAAGAAATTCTATTTAGAGCTTTTGCAATAACAGCCCCAAAGATAGCGCAATAAATTTTATTTGAAATTTATCGAAAATGTCTCCTATAAAATCTATTTTAAAATTTCTTAAAGGACTTTCTCATCAATCGACTTTATCAATGGAATCTAATACTATGAACAAACACTCTCGGATAAAGCGTTCCCAAGTAACAATGATAGCTGAATAACAGCTTATTCAGCCAAAATTTTGAAAATCAAGCTTAAGAGTGGTTTATTCAGCCATTGTACAGCAATAATGTTTGTTGGGTTATTTATTTGATAAAAATTCTTTTACTATTGTCTTCAGACTAAATTTTCATATCTGGATCTCTGTTATGCTTGGATTGTCTTTTTTCTAGTTACGCTAATTAAGCTAGATGAATTTCTCCAATAACAACCCTATTTTTTGGAAGAATGTTTCATATTTTCTGGATTTTTCTACAATGAAAAAAAAAATATGTTGGGAGGCCCCACAACACTGTGGCCCCGGGCCCCCACATTTGTAAATCCGGCACTGTCTGGACCACTTAGAAGAACACTGTCTTCAGCAAAGTTGCTCAGAAGACTAAGAGCTTTCACATAGGAAACAATTTAGTTCGAGAATCACTCACTGCGTGGCGCTAGTGTTCCTATGAGCTTCCCGTTCAGTCTGAACGTCGTATATCTCGCGTTCCGGACCACCTAGAAGGATACTGTCTTCGGCAAAGTTGCTCAAAAGACTAAGAGCTTTCACATAGGAAAGAAATTAGTTTGAGAATCACTCACTGCGTGGCGCTAGTGGTCTTGGGAGCTTCAAGTTCAATCTGAACATCGTAAATCTCGCGTTCTGGACCACTTAGAAGGATACTGTTTTCGGCAAAGTTACTCAGAGGCTAGCTCAGAGGACTATTAGCTTTCACATAGGGAACAATTTAGTTCGAGAATCACTCACTGCGTGGCGTTAGTGTCCTTAGGAGCTTCCAGTTCAGTCTGAACGTCGTATATCTCGTGTTCTGTGCTACCTAGAAGGAAACTGTCTTCGGCAAAGTTGCTCAGAAGACTAACAGCTTTCACATAGGAAACAATTTAGTTCGAGAATCACTCACTGCGGGGCGCTAGTGTTCTTAGGAGCTTCCAGTTCAATCTGAACGTCGTATATCTCATGTTCTGGACCACCTAGAAGAATACTGTCTTCGGCAAAGCTGCTCAGAACACTAAAAGCTTTCGCGGAGAAAACAATTTAGTTCAAAAATCACTCACTGGTGGCGCTAGTGTTCTTATGAGCTTCCACTTCCGTCTAAACGTGGTATATTTCGCGTTCTAGACCACTTAGAACGATTCTGTCTTCGGCAAAGTTGCTCAGACGCTTAAGAGCCTTCGCATGGAAAATAATTTAGTTCGAGAATCACTCACTGTGTGGCGCTAGGGTTTTTAGTAGCTTCCAGTTCAGTATTAACGTCGTATATCTCGTGTTCTGGACCACCTAGAAGGATACTGTCTTCGGCAAAGTTACTCAGAGGACTATAAGCTTTCACATAGGGAACAATTTAGTTTGAGAATCACTCACTGAGTGGCGCTAGTGCTCTTGGGAGATTCCAGTTCAATCTGAATGTCGTATATCTCGCGATCTGAACCGCTTAGAAGGATAATGTCTTGGGAAAAAAAAATGATCGGAAAACTAAGAGCTTCCGCATAGATAACAATTTAGTTCAAGAATAACTCACTATGTGGCGCTAGTGTTCTTGGGAGCTTTCAGTTTAGTCCTAACGTTGTATATCTCGCATTCTGCACTAATAGATCGGCATTCCAAGCTAAAAATATCACAGATGGCTCTTTTTTTTGTGGTAGTAAAATCAAATTTTCTCGGTGAAGAAACTGTTCCGGAACATGAAGTAAACACAAAAAGATGCCTTTCCAAACCGTTCTTGATTTCTATTCACTAACTTCTCAAAAAACTATCCCCTTTTCTAACAACTAACGTTTTTCGTGATTTTCCCATACGATTTGACAGTTCTTGACTACCATGCTTCCGTGAGCTTGAGGTGAGAACTTGAGAAAGTTGAAAACCGAGAGTAGCGCAGACGATGCATTGAATACAAGTGATGGTGTCGCCACCGGGCTGTCAGCGCTGGAAACTAGATGCTATAAAAGTTCTTGTATGCAATTTTCACTGCTGGCGCCAACTGGAAGCATTCAATGGAGAAGTAAACAGCTTTTACCTTATTAGAAAGATACTGTCTTAGTCAAATTTGCACATAGAATTCAAAACTTTCGCATAAAATCTAGTTTGAGAATCACTCATTACCTGGTCCTTGTACTGCTAGAAGCTTCCAGTTTAGTCTCAATGTCGTGAATGTCGCGTTTTTGATCACTTAGAAGGATACGGCATGGTTGCACATAAGATTAAAAGCTTTCACTTATCTCGCAATCTGGACCACTTTGAAGGATAGGTTTTTGCCCATTAGACTTTAGACTGTTATAGAAGTTTTCTAGCAGACTGAATGTAACTTACACTAGACAACGGATAACATGCAAGACTGTAAGACATCCAGTGGTTCAATGAAGAATTTTCCGTTCGGCGAAATTTTTCAACCGACCGGAATGGGAATCGAACCCAAAATCCGTGGCTTACAATACGCCTATAAGGCTGGCGTTACTAACAGTACGATCACGAACCCCACAGTTATGCTGTGGGCATTTTCAAATATAATAACTTCAATCAATTTCCAATATTACTGCTGAGAAATTTACAAAAGATTTATCGAACGAAATTCCAAAGAATTTTCGAAATAGAAAACCCAAAAAAACTTGTATGAAGTTTTGGATCAAATTTAATAAAAATTGCTGAAAGGATTTTCAAAGAATTTGCTGAAGAAATTCCGCCAAAAGGAAATTCGAAATGTTTTCACAGGGTTACTTCTAAGAAATTCGTCAAACCGATTTGGAAAGGAAATACCGAATCAGTAAGAATTGGCAAATGAGTTTCCAAAAGAACGTTGAAAATATTCCCAAAGTAATAAGCATAGGGTTATCCAAACGAATTGTAAAAAACAAAAAGAACTTTCGGACGGGATTCCCAAAGAAATTTCTGTAGAAAAAGTCTACGTGGTTTATGAACGGCCCCAGAAGAAATTTCTAAAGAAGTCCACAAAGCCATTGTCGGAGCATTTATTAAATAAGTTCCTAAAAAAATCTTGAAAACTATCACCAAAGAAATTGCGAGTTCAATCCAAACAGTTTCCAAAAGAATAATGTAGCAAAAAATTTCCAAAAATAATTTAGCAAGCTACGAATGAGTGTAATCAGTTTTGTACCTTTTAATTCCGCCCTATTTGCTTATCCTTTGACATCACGCATTCGTAGAGGATATTCTGCTTAGAGGGCTGAAAAAGTAATTTTAGAACCGATTTTCAAATAAATTCGTTAAGGAATTGCTGCACAGATATCCAAAGTTATAAACTTTCAATGTGAAAGCTTCTATGCGGCTGTTCATAAACCACGTAGACTAAATTTTGGAAATCTCAGACCCCCCCTCCCCCCTCGTAGACTTTCGTCCATACACAAATTTTGAAATTTGTATGGAGCGTAGACTTTGGTCAGACCCCCCCTCCCCCCACAAAGTCTACGTGGTTTATGAACGGCCCCTTCTTCTATGAAGGTTTTACAAACGTAGTAACATGGATACACAACGATTATATCAAGCTTTCAGCTTCTAAGAACAATGCACCCCAAATATTTTTTACTAAAATTTGCTGAGTTGAAAGTCTTAGCAAAATATTTGTAAAAATTCAGCAAGGTTTGCTGATTTGATCAGTCAAATATACTGATCACCATCGACGTTTTGCTGTAACTCAGCAAATTTTGCCGAAAGTTCGGCAAAAAAAGTTTAATCGCTCAGCTCAGCAAAATTTGGCTGAAAGCGATTTGGTGTGTACTGTCGAAGACAGTACCCTTCTAAGTGGTCAAGAGCGCAAGTACGTGTAGACTGAACTGGATGCTCCTAAGAACACTAGCACGACGCAGTAAGTGATTTTCGAACTAAATTGTTTCCTATGCGAAAGCTTTTAGCCTTCTAAGCAACTTTGCCGAAGACAGTATCCTTTTAAGTGGTCCAGAACGCGAAATATACGACGTTGAGACTGAACTGGAAGCTCATAGGAACACTAGCGCCACGCAGTGAGGGATTCTCGAACTAAATTGTTTCCTATGTGGAAACTCTTAGTCTTTTGAGCAACTTTGCCGAAGACAGTATCCTTCTAGGTGGTACAGATCACGAGATATACGACGTTTAGACTGAACTGGAAGCTCCTAAGAACACTACCCAGGTAACCACTAAGCATTTAAATAAGCCGTACAGCAGCCCGTTTTATGCATTTGAGATGCTTGCTGCCCTACATAAGCAGTTTGAATGCATAACTGCCTTGAAATAGCACAAGCTGTGCTGCTCAAAAGCTTTAGGCTGTTAATTAGCATTTCAACTGCTTGAGATGTTTTCGTTCGGAAGCAATCAGAATGCTTCCCAACTGCTCTTTAAATGCTAAGAGCAAAGAAGATGGGAGATATGTTATGCATTTCACAGCACATGTTGTCTCTCTTTTACATGACCTATGCTTCTGTTTACAAATTTGATTTGCTTCTTCGCTTGTAATGAGAATCGCGTTACGAAACGTTCACAGCTAAATCAAATGGGTCTGTTGGGCACACTAAACAAAGCCAGCAAGTGCCCTATTGCGGCAGCTGGGTTTGATGGAACTTGGTCATCAAAAAATGACTAATTATGATTTCGTCGGAAAATGTGCGCTGATCAGTGAATCAAAATTCAACCATCGCGCAACAATAACGACAATGTCGCAACCTGAATTTGTTGCGACATTCTACCCAATGTGACATAAGATTGTCCCAACTTGAACAGAATGGGACAAAGATCGTGCACCACGAAATAAGAGATTTTTAAGCCTTGCATTGTGATTTTCGAGCGGTAACTTCGAGTCGGTAAACACTGCAACGCTGCTGAAAATGTATCATCAAAAAGGTTCAGTTTTGGGTTAGTAATAATGGATTATTCACGAGTTGAAAAGTACGCAACAAATTCAGCTTCCGTTTTGTCTGCAACAAAAAAATTCGAGATCATGTCTTTATCTGTTACCAGTTGGGATAAAGAGTAATCGCCGCGTCTCTTTTGTTGCTTGTTTTGTGCCTCTTTTGTCTGACAATTCTCTTCACTGGCGCTGATTCTGCATAGGTGGAAGGTTGGGCGGATCCCAGGGGCGGATCATAAGATTATTCGAAAGAGGAAGAGAAAATCATATGCTGCAGATCGAAAAAGAAATGAAAATGCTCTACACATAACGGAATATCTTTTTGAAAACAAGTTTTGGGTGTTCGAACTGAAGCTGTTTCCGTAGCATTCTTTATATAGGGGATAAATTAAACGCACGAAATCGGCACAGCTGTAGCATCGTGGAGCAGTAGCAGCAGGTTGAGAAGTATCTTCGGATCCTAAGTTCGAACCCAAATCACTACTAAAACAAGCAAAAAGTACCACCTATCACCAGCTGGAGTGTGGAAGGATAAGGAAACGGAGAGCGGGCTGAAAGATCGCGAAGACGTAAATCTATTTTTGTTTTGTTTTGTTTGACGAGGCGTTACTGCCGTTACGCTTCTTTGACATTTTGTCACGACGTGCCTGAAGGGGTAGCACTTAGACAGCCCGTTATTTTGCCAAAACCTGCTGTAGAGTAGCACTAAAGGCGTATATACGGCTAACGAGCATTAAACGCCTTGTCGTAAAGGCAACTATAATGCTGAAGGGGTGCTATTTTAAATGCTTACTGGTTAGTTGGCCACTCAGTGAGTGATTCTCGAACAACATTGTCCCTATGTGAAAGCTCTTAGTCTTCTGAGCAACTTTGCCGAAGACAGTATCCTTCTAGGTGGTCCAGAACACGAGATATACGACGTTCAGACTGAACTGGAAGCTCCTAAGAACACTAGCGCCACGCAGTGAGTGATTCTCGAACTAAATTGTTTCGTATGTGAAAGCTTTTAGTCTTCTCAGCAACTTTGCTGAAGACAGTATCCTTCTAGGTAGTCCAGAACGCGAGATATACGACGTTTAGACTGAACTGGAAGCTCCTAAGAACACTAGCGCCACGCAATGAGTGATTCTCGAACTAAATTGTTTCCTATGTGAAAGCTCTTAGTTTTTTGAGCAACTTTGCCGTAGACAGTATCCTTCTAGGTGGTCCAGGACCCGAGATATACGACATTCAGACTGAACTGGAGCTCCTAAGAACACTAGCGCCACGCGGTGGGTGATTCTCGAACTAAATTGTTTCGTATGTGAAAGCTCTTAGTCTTCTGAGTAACTTTGCCGAAGACAGTATCCTTTTAAGTGGTCCAGAACGCAAGATATACGATGTTCAGGCTGAACTGGAAGCTCATAGGACCACTAGCGCCACGCAGTGAGTGATTCTCGAACTATTTTTTTTTCCTATGTGAAAGCTCTTAGTCTTCTGAGCAACTTTGCCGAAGACAATATCCTTCTAGGTGGTCCAGAACACGAGATATACGACGTTTAGACTGAACTGGAAGCTCCTAAGAACACTAGCGCCACGCAGTGAGTGATTCTCGAACTAAATTGTTTTTTATGTGAAAGCTCTTTGTCTTCTGAGCAACTTTGCCGAAGACAGTATTCTTCTAAGTGGTCCAGAACGCGACATATTCCACAACTACTGGCAAAATGTAGTGCTATCTCACATGTCCGACATGGTGCCCTGTGTAGCAGATTCCCGGTGGCCAATGTTCCCGGAACCACTGTTTCAACATATCAACACATTCTTGATGGACTTTGGTCATTTGAATTGGTGAAAAAATCATCATTCTATAAGAGTTTGATTTTCAGGGTCATAATGACCCCAATGCATTATTCGTAACTTTTTTTGTGACGCCATTTTGGTTTCACCTAAAGAATTTTTTTTTCGTTTCTGCAAAATATTAAAAGTCAAGAAGTTTCATTACGATAAGTTAACAAACAAAAGAGGTATTAATGCATGAAATCGCGTTTTGGATCATAATGACCCTAATGCACGACGAAGGTTAATTATTTGAATTTGAAGTTTCATGAATCTAAAGAAAACGCCTAAAAGTATGCAATTTTCATACTAAACAAGTCATTACTTTAGTACAATTTTAAGCATAAATATCTATATTTGTAGAACTTCTTCTGATGAGATTTAGCAAACACTTGGCAGCTATGAACATTGATTTGAATATTTATTCCATGTGCGATACAGCTATGGTAACACTAGTTTGAAAGTGTCTTTGAAATTCTTCAAACAAGCGGTTTCGGAAAATATTAAATTTAATACAGAAATATGTGACTAATTAGCTGTAAAACATGTAAACTTATCATTCGTGCCCTTCAGCCAGTTGATGGTAATTTTCTACAAATTGTTTTAAGTTCAAAGCTTTATTTTTGACAAATAAAAATTGCCCTCACGTCGATCAATTTCACCCGAAATCACGGCACTTGAATTAAAAATGTTATTATTAGAACTACAAAAAGTACGCGAAAAAAATCTAGTACTACGTTTCGAAGGTAACATGTGTAACATTTGACTGATGTTTCAACCTAATATTTCTTAATTTCAGATTTGCTATAAGAAAACTATGATTGAATTTAAATGTATATTTTACGCACGATCCTAATTTGGATTATATAATATTTAATAACAAACCTTTATGGAAATCCATAATACACCATTTACCCTACTAAAAATATTTAATGTACAGTCATAGCACAACCATGGGTCACCCACAATTATGGGTCATTTCTTGGGTCATTTCCATTTGATTAACCTGGTGAACTGACTGACTAATAATTGTGACAGAGTGACCCATAATTGTGCTATGACTGTAGTACTAGAGTGCAAATTGTCGATAGGGCATTTCGAAGTCAGTTACTCACAAAGATAGGCTCTGCTGCTCGAAACACATTCATCATCCAAATGCTCGACGACATGGGAGTATTTGTGGGACTAAAACTTCGACCATACCATTATACCATCCACGGAATGATATAGGGTATTGTGGATTTACGGACTACTTGTACTCTACCGGTCGCCTCAGTATGGCCTCCAAAGTAGCCGTTTTATAAAAAGAGTAACTTTAAAATAGGGGGATTCACTTAACAGCGTAAACTGATTAAACTGATTAAACGTCGCGATCACCAAGGCAATCTTTGATTATTTCATTCGCAAAATCATGAAACATTTCAAATAAGCAGAAAATCATGGCTTACGCAGCAATTTAATCTGTTTAGTGAATACCCCTAATGATTTTAAACATTTTTATTGTATGCGCTATTCCTCGTTGCCACTAGCTACTCAGCGACATTCATTTTTTGACAATCAAGTTGAGTTTTATATGAAAACGGCTACTTTGTAACGTCTACTTAAGTAACCGGTAGAATACAAGTAGCCGGTAAATCCACAATATAGCGAACCACTTGGGCAGCGGCCGGTATTTTGAGCACTCTTCGCTATAATTCCGTCAATTCCAAACAATTGACGTTCAAAATTGGCTGAGTTATAGCAGAAAAGTGCCCAAAATAGGACCCCTGCCGAGATGGTTCCACTTCCCTGAGCAGAATAAGTATAATCGGATGATTATCAGCTGATGCGCCCAAAATTGCTACCTGTAGGATATACAGGGTGTTAGGTTCCTGAGTGCAAACTTTTTAGAGGATGATAGAGGACCATAAATGGAGAAAAAAATTGTTCTACTCATATGGTCAAATCTCAACCGTTACGTAGTTATTGAACTTCCCATGTTTATGACTCTTATTGCCTTAACTAGGAATAACTCGAAAATGGTCAAACTTGTCGAAGTTTTTTTACCCTTATTCGAAAGATTATTAAATTTTATAACAAATAGCATCTTTGAATCGATTGGTTTAGTTAAATAACTAAGTTTTCTAGAGCAAAATAGCTAAAAATTGTGTATTTTTATTGGTTTTTGTCAATTATCTTTGAAACATGCGTAATAAATTAAAATTCTTTCTTTGGCAAAGTTGTGGCCCCTGTTACACTCTACATTCCGTTCTTTGACACCAAACTTCTAGCTCTTATCGTTTTCTTGCAATTTTGATTTAAATGTGCGGCACAATGCGCAAAAAAGTGCTTTCCATGACAGTTGCAAATTTATGATCTGCAATGCGATGTTAATATCGAAATTGCAACAAAACGGTAAGAGATAGAAGTTTGATGTCAAAGAACGAATTGTAGAGTGTAACAGGAGCCACAACTTTGCCAAAGAAAGAATTTTACTTTATTACGCATGTTTCAAAGATAATTGACAAAAACCAATAAAAATACACTATTTTTAGCTATTTTGTTCTAGAAAACTTAGTTATTTAACTAAACCAATCGATTCAAAGATGCCATTTGTTAGAAAATTCAATAATCTTTCGAATAAGGGTAAAAAACTGCGATAAGTTTGACCATTTTCAAGTTATTGCCAGTTAAGGCAATAAGAGTCAAAAACATGGGAAGTTCAATAACTACGTAACGGTTGAGATTTGACCATATGCGTAGAACAATTTTTTTCTCCATTTATGGTACTCTATCACCCTCTAAAAAGTTTGCACTCAGGAACCTAACACCCTGTATAAGCATGCCAAGCCCCTGCATCGAGTCTGTTTTATCATGGGAAGCGAAGTATTATGTTTCCAGTTCAAAACCGAATTAGCGACATTTTTTCTTTGACTTCCGCTGCCTTTGCCCTGCGTTAAACATAATGTCGGAGGTGGGGCGCTGTATAGTGCACCAGGTGTACAATACAGCGCCCCACTTCCGACATTATGTTTAACGCAGGGCAAAGGCAGCGGAAGTCAAAGAAAAAATGTCGCTAATTCGGTTTTGAACTGGAAACATAATATATCGGTGAGTGAAGTCCAACTAGCGATTTTACCCGTGAATCTAAACCGAAAGTTCTAGCTCTGGCAGTAGTGATTGATATCACGTGGAAGTTTAGACATTTCTGGAGCAACATTTGAAAAGGGCATACATACAAGCATTGGTAAACAATGACTTCAAACGTCGCTGCTGAGCCCCCATCAGCTTATTCACACAAACTAAGACCGTTATCAGATAGAGCAAACATGGATCTTTCGGACAACGGTGTTCATTTGCGTGGGCGGGCTGCTGTTAGGCCCTACGGAGCTTTTTCGAAAAAAGACACAAGACCCCTTGGGCCCTTTTCAAATGTTGCTCCAGATTTTTCGGAGTATATTCTCCTCAAACTTAGCTCGTCCGAACATTAAAAGTGAGAGTCAGTGCTTTTAGTGGCCGCTTTGCGGCAATTCTGGTCCTCCTAATCGCTGAGGCCAGTGTGTGATCGAAGAGGTCGTCTTCCGGTTCTACGTTGCAAGTTGACATAACAGAAGAACTTTATCTGAAAGCCTAGTGAACAGCGTAGATAAGGTGTCGCACGACGAGCTAAGTGTAATTCCTCTCGAATAGGCCGATAGTGAAGTGTTTCCGCTCCCAGAGGTACTGTACGGTCATCCGCTACCATACGACCAAGCCGTACGTTCCCACACGACGTAGCACCTTGATATGTGGCCCTGAAAGGGTGAAGCGATCCGGAGTAACAGCGTTCCAGTGACCAGCAGTGAAGCGATCCTGTATCACGTGGAGGACCCTACGACGACGACATAGGTGTTGAAGCAAAGTGAGTGAATCTAGAGCCTTTTTTAATAAACTGAGTGAGCAATAGAAATAGCTTCAATAAATTTCTTGGTTTGGTGTTTCCATTAGAATGTTGCTATTTGGTTATGTGCGAACGCCGAAAGAAAGTTGTTTCAGGTTGAGAACATTACAGGTCTCCCAAGCACGTGTGCCGACCATGACAGGCAAATAAGAGGTGAGCTGGCTCGGGACGTGAGGACGTCCATGCCATTGACGCGTGGGCGTCATCTGTAGTAACACATGATAGGGACTCCCCGCATAAACGATAACCATAAAAGTGCTTAACCACCCATTCGGGATACAATTCAAATAGTATGTGGTATTGTCGAATCGTCTACATTACGGTCCGTGTATGGTATTGGTTTATTAGGGTCGTTAAACGAGAAAAAACTATACCATTTTCTTTTTGTACACAGTGCAGTATCGAGTACAACTACAGGAGGCAGCGGGTAGAGGAAGAGGTGGCTAGGCCAAGGCCAAGCCCTCCCCAGATGGAAGACATCATACTTTGACGAAGGGGTATTTAGGGAGGCGCTCCGCCGTGAGCGAAACTTACTTGGTTTAGACGGCGATGAGCTGGTAGCGGTGCTCTCACGTGCGTGTGAGCGACCACGTCTAGGTGAGTCCACCCTAGAAATGGGAGGCCACCGGCTTACTGGTGGACTGAAGTGATTGCGGACCTGCGCAGCGCCTGCGGCGGCGGATGCTGCGAACAAGATCTGAGGAAGAGTGAAACGAACGACGGATGGTGTTCGCCGCTGCAAAAGCCGCGCTGAAGACCGAGATAAGGGCAAGTAAAAAGGCCTGCTTTGAGGGTCTATATCAGAGTGCCAATGCGAGTTCGTGGGGTGATGCTAACAGGATCGTGATGACCAAGACGAGAGGTGTAATGGCTCCTACAGAGAAATCTCCAGAGATGTTGGAGGAGATCACCGAGGGGCGATGAGGAGAAGGTCACCGATGTGGCACTTGCGGGGATAGCAAAGTCCCTTAGCGGTGGTAAGGCCCCAGGTCCGGACGGATTTCTGAACTTGATCTTAGAAAGTACATAGCTATTGCAGAGGCTCGCGAGTTGTTCAGGTCTACTATGAAGAAATACCTGCACGAAAAAGTTTTTTCCAGAAGTATGGAAGAGGCAGAGCCCGGTTCTATTGCCAAAGGCGGGGAACGGGGAAACCACCCGGAGATCCGTCGGCATATTGACCAATATACTTGATCGACACGCTGTGGAAGGTGCGCGAAAAGATCATCCTCAATAGAATGTTGAGGTTCACTGAGGGCGAAAATGGTCTTTCGAGCAACCAGTACGGCTTCTGGAAGGGGAGGTCCACCGTAGACGCTATCTTGTCGGTTACAAAAACCGCCGAGAAAGCACTCGAGAATAAGAGGAGGGGAATTCGCTTCTGCGGGGTAGTGACTCTGGATGTAAGGAATGCATTTAATAGCGCCAGTTGGGCTGCTATTGCCGATGCGCTCTTGCGTCTGGGGATACCGGAGTACTTGTACAAGATTCTCGGAAGCTACTTCCAGAATCGCGTACTAGTTTACGACACGGAGGTGGGTCGGAAGTGCTTTCACATAACCTCAGGAGTCCCGCAAGGTTTCATCCTGGGTCCGGTGTTATGGAATGGCATGTACGACGAGGTGTTGAGGTTAGAGTACCCAGTGGGAGTGGAGATTGTCGGATTTGCCGACGACATTACGCTCGAAGTCTACGGTGAAACGATCGAGGAGGTGAAGTTGATTACCGACCACTCGATCAAGGTTGTGGAGGCGTGGATGCGGTCCAGGAAACTGGAGCTGGCTCACCACAAGACAGAGGTGACGGTTGTTAACAACCGGAAGTCGGAGCAGCAGACGGAGATCAATGTAGGAGAGTGCACTATCCTGTCAAAGCGCTCCGTCAAACACTTGGGCGCATTGGCGGAGCCAGCATTTTCTTTTATCTTACTCACTATCCTAAACATACACTAGAAAGAGCGGGATGAAAGAGGAGGCAAGCTGCCCCCTCTTCTGTCTTTCTCTTTCTCGAGCATGTTTAGGGGAGTGAGTAAGAGAAAAGAAAATGCTGGCTCCGCCAATGCTTGGGCGTGATGATCGACGATAAGCTTACCTTCGGTAGCCACGTCGATTATGCCTGTAAAAGAGCCTCCACAGCTATTGCAGCACTGTCCCGGATGATGTCCAATAGCTCTGCGGTGAACGCCAGTAAGCACAAGCTTCTGGCTAGTGTTGCTACGTCCATACTTAGGTATGGCGGTTCGGCGTGGGGCACCGCGCTAAGCACTGAATGCTACCGACGGAAGCTGGAAAGTACTTACAGGCTGAGGGTTGCGAGCGCGTACCGTACCGTGTCACACGACGCTCTCTGCGTCATTACTGTATGGTGCCTATCAGCATTCTTATCAGTGAGGACATGGAGTGCTTCGAAATGCGCGGCACAAGAGGCATACGCAGGACTGCCAAGATGGCCTCTATGGTCAAATGGCAGCGCGCGTGGGACAGTTCCACCAAAAGAAGGTGGACCCATAGGTTGATACCGAGGGTAGATAGTTGGATTAATAGGCACCATAGGGAAGTTACATTCCACCTGACACAGGTCCTTACAGATCATGGTTGCTTCCGACAGTATCTACACCGTTTCGGACATGCGGATTCTCCCGAATGCCCAGTGTGCAATGGTTTAGAGGAAACGGCGGAACACGTTTTGTTCGTGTGCCCGCGTTTTCGCACAATGCGTGACCGCATGCTTGCCACATGCGGGGAGGACACAACTCCGGACAACTTGGTCCAGAGGATGTGTAGGGATGAGGTTAGCTGGAACGCCGTTTCAATGGCTATCACCCATATCGTCTGGGAGCTACAGAGGAGGTGGCGCGTGGACTCGGAGAATGGCTAGTCCAAATGCAGTACCAGAGGTGGTCCAGAGGTTCGAAGTCGGCTTCGTAGGTCATACCGGTGCCCTGCGGTCGAGATCGACCCTTACAGCGATTAAATGACCGCGGAGAGGAAGTCCCGGTAGCAGTGCTGTCGTGGCGTCGGTCTACTGGGTTTGATCCGAGCCCGCGGTTGGAAAGGGGTCCCCGGCAAGGGTCGGGGTAGGTGCAGACCCTGCCGTCAGCAACCTTCTGGTGCAGCTGATAGGGCCTGAAGGGTAGTGATACTCTTGCCTTCAGCAGGTCAGAACGAGTTGCACGTGGGCATCAGTTCTTGATGTCTGCAAAGCAGTTGGGCGCGGGCGGGGTTGACCCTGCCCGCCTTCCGAGGACAAAGGGAGTGGCGAGGACCACTCGGGAAACTAGCTAAGCGCCAGCATGCTACCGTGATGGACTCTCCAAAGTGAATCATCGATGTTCATTGCTGCTAGGCTACGCAGCTTACCTTGAGGGTGCGATGTGCACTAGCCCCTCTCTGAAGCAATACCTTTTTGGTGGTTCCGGAGAGACGAAGGGTTTGGCGACCATAGAAATGTGTTTTAGTGAGTCGAGGAGAGAGTATCCTGGCTTTTACAGGGTGCGGCAGGAAAAAATGCGAAAAGTTCAAGGCACTATTACACGCTAAATATGGGGTATATACAAGGTATATATGACTATTTTTTCATGACAGTGTATCAGTTAATGCCTATATTCTAGCACTGAAAAATAAAAATGAACATATTTGATGTTTAACATGTGATAATGTAAGCAGGCTTGTAAACATTCGACACTTTTCGTATCGTTGCCGCGGTCGGGTGTCAACTTGCTTTGTTTCATTCGAGCGCGACCGCTACCTCTTACACACAACACGAGCGGTAGAACGAAGATCAATAAACAAAAAAAATGGATCAGATCATCGTCATCTGACACGGTGACATTTGTCTAATTCCAGCTTTTCGCAAGATTTCAGCCAATTTTGATTAAGATTGGTATAATATTAGTTTATTCGTGTGTGATAAATCGATTACGACACATACATTTATACAAAACAGCTCTATTTATGGGAAAAACAGGAATAACAAAAACCGAACCATCTCCCGAAGACGCAATCGTGGTCAAGCGCATTCACTCGACATTTTTGTTCCGGACACTATTCTCAATTTAGTTGAAAATCGGAGTTTTCGACTAGCGAAGTTGGATTTTTCTTCAAATCCGTGCGTCGGACCTAACTTCGGAAGTGGTGCGCTGTATAGTAAACCTGCTCCGCTATACAGCGCAACACTTCCGAAGTTAGGTCCGACGCACGGATTTGGAGAAAAATCCAACTTCGCTAGTAGAAAATTTCGGGTTTCAACCGTACGGACAATAGTTTGATCGCTTGTGTTGCGAATATTGGAGACAAAGGCAGCCGAATATCGACAAAAAAGGTGTCAAAGACTGTGATAGCTAACAAGACTGAATGTAAGCCTAATAAGCGGGTATCAATAAACTGCGCACCCAATGGTCATTAAACAAAATGACTATAACAGTAACAAAATCAGGTTAAATTCGATGAACAACCAGACCACACTGATCCAGAGCCATGTAGTGTTACATACCAGATGAAATAAGTACATATATTTGATGATATTGTAGAGAAAATTAAAAATTTTGTTTTATCAGATACGAAATTCAGCGACCTGTGTACTTTTCTGCGGTTTAAAAATTCTGATTGTCTTCAGCTTCTGGCGCCGCCCTGTAAAGATTAATGACCAAAATGGGAAAATTTCTAATTAACTTTCCAGAAAACTAGCCTAATCTAGATCATGGAACATTAAACATAGATTGATTAATTTCAAATGGACGAAAACAAAGTTTGAAGTTGAAAAACACTTTCGCATTTTTGCCTGCCGCATACTGTACTAGTGTTGTAGAAGACGGCCTTAACCCCACACTACCCTAACCTTCCTGTTAGGGTGTCTGTTGAGCAGATTTTTCCCCCTATAACCCCTGTTCTTTTTTTTTTATCCCCTAACAATATTTAGTGTTGAACGGTGTTATGCCAAATGTCTTTGTGACATGTGACATTAGGCCAAATGACACTGATAAAGGAGCTTTTTTGTTACTGTTAATTCGCTTGAAATGAGTTTGTCATGCAATTGGATTTTCGGATGTAATCATTTAACCCATTTCTTCATTTTATTCATTTATTCAGTATGCTTATTTTGATTTCCATCACAGCGAAAACTGCTATTTCCTTCTTTCTTTTCTGTTTAATGGATAAAGTCTGTTCATTCATTTGAAATGGATGTTTTTTTTATAATCTTTAGACTATCTGTATGTGTGTGACGATTGGTACGATTAGTAATAATAAGAGTTAACAATGACAAATTTAGGAGTTTCTGTTATGTTTGCTGAAGGAAACACGCGTGAGCTTTTTTGTACATCATCTGAATAGTTTTATTCTTCTAAGCCTATCAGTTGAGTTAGTCTGGGAAAACAACATTCCTTTTGCTTTTTTTTAAGGGAAACGAAACATTCAGTGATGGTCTTTGGGTTGGAACCGGGTTTGCTGCAATCCACAATCATGTACCAATAATTGACATCACACAGATATAAGGATCGTCGGCAATATCTCATTAGTTTGGTTCCTCGGTGCTGCCGAGCTCGAAGTAAACGAAAAGCATTCCACTGTTCGATTTAGCTACTACGTCCGGACTCCCTAATTATTCGGTAGCAGTATCTTCTCCCTCATTCGCTCGCAAATCTTTATCTACACTAATACATTTTTTGAAAAACATTAACAAATTTTAAAGTCTGGATGCCATAACTAGTCTTAACTAAGGAGCATTCTTAAATTTCTCCAATAACAAGACTCCATGTAAAGGGAAAATGTGGCAAATGTAGTTACATATTTACTCTAGGTTTCTTTTTCTGTCTTTAAAATATTTACACTGACTGGATTTAATCTATCAATAATAAATATTGTTTTTAAATCTGTTAGTTCTTATTCAATAAAAATAAGTCTATACAAAAGGTACACTTACAGAGACGTAAGGCGCAAGCTGGAATAAACTTGTGCGAATTCTCTCCTATACATTTTGGTTTTGTAATTCTTCGTCCGCCTCTCTTTACACAGCATATCAATGTTGTTAGTTTTTTTTCTTTTTTGGGTCGTATTTAAAAGGTACTGTCGATGGTTTAAATAATGTTCTAATTGTATATGTTTATCTCAAAAAATATACACTATAGCTAGATTTACATCAATCACACACGATACCCACAAATAAATAATTATGAAATAATGCTTAGCTTAAACGAAAAAAAAAATTGAAATGTAATTTATAAATTTAAAATTATACAGGACATAGAAAAACTTTATTCGTTGGGAATTTTAAAATTGCAATCCTGATTCTTAAACACTTAACTGTAGGTGCGTGGCGTAGCTTTGCTGGAATCCACCATCGATATCCCTGGTAAGAGCGATTGGATGCTAAGACTAACCCCACTCATGGGCTCCATCAAGCGTTTTAACGTAAAGTAGAGCCCTGAACAGAGAAGCATACCGCACTGGTCGTTGCAAAGTAGGGCCCGAAAATGAAAATTTACGTACGGTACGTAACAGGGCTTAGAATTCAGAGACACGCAAACTACGGTCTCTATCCGTCGGCTTGTGCACTCTCTCGCGTTGAGCTCTCTCTATCAATCCTCACCTTCTCAATCGCTTCTCCAAATTGCCATAGGCAGCCATATGTCCAAACCCACCCCAGAGGCAACTGGAGTACCCCAAGGATCGGTAATTGCAGCAATGAAGAGTTTTCTTAGGGTCATGCCAGCAGGAGTATACATTTTAGTGTACGCAGACGACATCCTCTCTCTTCTTGGCGTAACGTACTCAATAGGACAAAGCCTGCTTCTCAGCTTAGTGTTCTATGAGCACTTCCACAGTTATTAACTGAGAGCTTCCTCTGCCAATGACCGTTTTGCATGCGTATATCGTGTGGCAGACACGACGATACTCTATGCCCAAGGAAGTCAAGAAAATTTCCTTTACGAAAAGATCCTGGACCGATCGAGAATCGAACCCGTCACCCTCAGGATGGTCATGCTGAATACCCGTGCGTTTACCGCCTCGAGCTATATAGGCATCCTGTTACCAGTAAATAAGCTACCTTTATAACACGGAGTGAGCTACTTCCGCGCTCACAACGCCGGTAGCCGAGTACCTCTAAATAGTGGTACCGAGAAACGGATATACTCTATTCCGAAGGCTCTAAAAAGGACGAGTACGCTGGCATCAGTGTATATACACAGCCAACACTACAACCATTTTCGCCTAGAAGGAAGCCTGTGCTCGGTGTCTTCATCCGAGGTGGTAGCGATTTCAGGGGCCACTGCTCGCTCCTGTTGGCACGGTAAAGGCTGGGTATGCTGCGCAATTCAGATCCCATTGTGTTCCACTAGCCTCTGCCCAGCAACTCCTATCCCTACCTCCGGGTGGTACCGGCTGGAAACTACGAACAACCTTAGGGAAGATCGGGTAACCAACCCCGGTGGGAACTTTGGTCGTAGCCTGACAGGGATGGGGGGGTTTGCTTCGGTAAACCTGAGCGTCTGTTCTCCAGGAGGAGCGGCTCACAACAGCGTCTGATCCCCATGTTAGGGGCGGCTGATCTACGTCAGTGTGCCAGGGAAGGACTCTAAGCTCAACTGTGCACTATGGTCCTCCGGAAAGTAGGGGGTTGGTGCCAGGCCCTACGAGTTAGCCGTAAAAAAAGAACATTGTAACGGAAAACCAGCAACAGATCATACGAACCGAGACCAACAGCAACGACCCCAACGAACAAAAAGGACTTGCGATTGGAAATTCGGTACGTGGAACTGCCGATCTCTCAACTTCATTGAGAGCACCCGCATACTCGTCGATCTACTGCAGAGGGTGTGTTGGACAAGATCCATAATGCGAACGTTTAAAGGTAATCTGGTAGGTACCATCTACCAGAGCTGCGGCAACACACGCGATCTGGGAACAGCCTTCATCGTGATGGGAGATATGCAAAGGTGCGTGATTGGTTGGTGGACGATCGACGAAATAATGTGCAGGTTGAGGATCAAGGGACGATTTTGTGGTCCGAGCCCACACTCCAAAAGCATTGATGATGACAAGGACGCAATTTACGCGCAGCTCGAACGCGAGTACGACCGCTGCCCAAGTCACGACGTCAAGATCATCATAGGAGATTTGAACGCTCAGATAGGCCCGGAGGGGGATTTCAGACTGACGGAAAGTTCAGCGCCCACCAGCAGACGAACGAAACGGCCTACGACTCATTGATTTCGCCGCCTCCAAAAACGTGGCCATTCGTATCACCTTTTTTCAACACAGCCTCCCTTATCGTTACAGCTGGAGATCACCGCAGCAGACGAAATCTCAAATCGACCACGTTCTGATTGACGGACGGCACTTCTCCGACATTATCGACGTCAGGGCCTATCGTGGCGCCAACATCGACTCCGCCCACTATCTGGTGATGGTCAGACTGCACCCAAAACTTTCCGTCATCAACAATGTACAATACCGGCGACCACCACGGTACAGCCTAGAGCGACTAAAAAACAGGATGTCGCCTCAGCATACGCGCAGAATTTCGAGGCCGCGTTGCCAGATGGGGGCGAGCTCGATGAGGCCCCTTTAGAAGACTGCTGGAGTACAGTGAAAGCAGCCATCAACGAGACAGCCGAGAGCAGCATCGGGTACGTGGAACGGAATCGGCGGAACGAATGGTTCGACGAAGAGTGCAGTGCAGTTTTGGAGAAGAAGAACGCAGTGCGGGCGGTAATGCTGTAGCAAGGTACTCGACAGAACGTGGAAAGTTACAAACAGAAGCGGAAACAGCAGACCCGCTTCTTTCAGGAGAAAAAGCACCGCCTGGGAGAAGCGCAGTGCGAAGAAATTGAACTGCTGTGCCGTTCCCAAGAAACACGAAAGTTCTATCAGAAGCTCAACACAACCCGCAACAGCTTCGTGCCGCGAGCCAAAATGTGCAGGGATAAGGACGGAGGCCTCTTGACGGACGGACGTAAGGTGATCGAAAGGTGGAAGCAGCACTTCGATCATCACCTGAATGGCGTGGAGAATGTAGACACGGGAGGCCATGGAGAAAACGATGATGCCAGTGCAACGGAGGACGGAAATGAACTCCCGCGCTGAGGCAAGTTAAGGATGCCATTCATCAGCTCAAAACCAATAAAGCAGCCGATAAGGATGATATCGCAGCTGAACTCATTAATATTGGCGCAGAAAAGTTGGCCACCTCTCTGCATCGGCTGATAGTCAGTATCTGGGAAACCGAACAACTACCGGAGGAGTGGAAAGAAGGGGTAGTCTGCTCCATCCACAAAAAGGCGACCATTTGAAATGTGAGAGCTTACGAGCGATCACTATTTTGAATGCTGCCTACAAAATGCTATCCCAGGTCATCTTCCGTCGTCTGACACCTAAAACGAATAAGTTCGTGGGAAGTTATCAAGCCGGCTTCATCGATGGCCGGTCGACAACGGACCAAAAATACCATGAATACCAGGTCCCAACGCATCACCTGTCCATCGACTTCAATGCGGCATACGACAGTATCGACCGCGCAGAGCTATGGAAAATCATGGACGAAAACGGCTTTCCTAGGAAGCTGACTAGACTGATTAAAGCAACGATGGACGGTGTGCAAAACTGCGTAAGTGTTTCTGGTGAACTATCCAGTTCATTCGAATCTCGCCGGGGACGGCGACAAGGTGATAGACTCTCATGTCTACTCTTCAACATCGCTCTGGAAGGTGTGATGTGATGAGCCGGGTTCAACAGCCGGGGAACGATTTATACAAAATCCGGTCAATTTGTGTGCTTTGCCGACGACATGGACATAATCGCCAGAACATTTGGAACGGTGACAGAGCTGTACGCGAAGCAGCAAAGGTAGGACTGATGGTGAAGGCCTCAAAAACAAAGTACATTCTGGTAGGCGGAACCGAACACGACCGGATCTGTCTGGGTAGTAATGTTACGATAGACGGGGATACCTTCGAGGTGGTAGAGGAATTCGTCTACCTCGGATCCTTACTGACGGCTGACAACAACATGAGCCGTGAAATTCGAAGGCACATCATCAGCGGAAGTCGGGCCTACTACGGGCTGCAGAAGAAGCTGCGGTCTAAAACGATTCACCCACGCACCAAATGCACCATGTACAAAACGCTAATAAGACCGGTGGTACTCTACGGACACGAGACATGGATCATGCTCGAAGAGGACCTGCAAGCACTTCGAGCGACGCGTGCTAAGGACGATCTTCGTCGATGTGCAGGAAAACGGTGTGTGGTGAAGAACTCACTGCACTTAACGGCGAACCCAGCACCCAGAAGGTGCTGGCCAATGCCGGCAGGATACGGTGGGTAGGGATTGTTGCAAGAATGTCGGAGAACTGGTGTTTGCTACTGATGCAGTTGGTACAAGAAGGTCGAGCGTGACCTGGCGAGCATTGGGCGCGACTGAGGTTGGCGAGCGGTAGCCACATAGTGGCGTGCTATGATTATGTCTTGTATTAAATGTGATGTTGAGCAAATAATAGTATGTACGACTAGGACGCGTTCCAGGACTTTTAAGCGGGTTTCATGAGGATTTTACAAGTTTGCAAATGGGTTTCAGGGGGATTTCACAATCGTTTGTAGTGGTTTCATGGCAGTTGTTTTAAGAATATGTCATTTATATTGGCTTCAGGGTAAGTATCACATGAGAATTTTCAGAGTATTAAATGAGCGGCTCGAAAGTACGCACAGGTTGATCGGCCTTATGGTAATCAGTGCATACGTGCTGGCGGGTATGATGCCCATAGCACTTGTGGTGTCAGAGGACGAGGAGTGCTTCGCGAGACGCGGTACAAGAGGCGCGAGACAGACTGCCAGAACATCGTCGATGTTGAAATGACAGAGGGATTGCTCATCCTCTAACAAGGGTAGATGGACACACAGGCTCATACCGAGCGTGTCCAAGTGGACGAGCAGGGTCCATGGCGAGGTGAATTTTCACTTGACTCAATTTCTGTCAGGCCATGGATGCTTTAGGTGGTATCTGCACAGATTCGGATACGCAGGCTCCCCCGCATGTCCGGACTGCGACGACAACGCGGAGCATGTGCTCTTTGAATGCCCACGCTTCGTGGAGCAAAGGTCGAGTATGCAGGAGGTATGCGGTAGAGATATCACTCCTGACAACATTGTTGGAAGGATGTGTACGGGGGAGGACAAGTGGGATGCCGTTTCTTCCACGGTATCTCGAATCGTCCTTGAACTACAGAGAAAATGGCGAGCCGAACAAGAGCTAGTTGATTTGGCTCCCCATTCAGGAGCTTGAGCGGGTAGTCAATGTGCTAGCCAGGGCCCGAGCCTCCGGGGAAGAGCGAACAACTTAAGGCGGGTGGAAGGCTTACCATTAGAGTGTACTCATTGTACGAAGTCATCCCCCTTCTCGAAGTCATCCCAAACGGGCGTACCGCGAAGGTAAGGAAGAGAGAGAAAGAGGTTTTAGTGTCGACCCCACATCACCTGAGGACCCACCTCTCGGGTATCTGTAGAAGCAGATTTCCTTTTTCCATTAAAAAATGAGAGTATTAATGTGTTGTCCGTTATCTAATGTTAGTGATGTTCAGTCTGTGCAGCCTCTGGCAGAAAACGGTGTAATTGTCTATATATCTTCTATATGATGATGATGATTGTGTACCCACCATCAGCGCAAGGATTACCTATGGCTGCAGAGTCATACCGGAACGGAATGATCTACCTGATGGTTTGTTGTAGCAGGGTAAGCTAAATTCACTGAAGACCTTCGTATATATCTTCTATATATATATAAAAATATATCTTCTATCTATATATATAAAAATGTAGTGGCATACGTGGGACCGCGCATAACTTGCGAACGGATGGTCCGATTTGAGTCGTCTGAGTTTTGCTCTGTAAGTTTATATATATAAAAATGTAGTGGCATACGTGGGACCGCGCATAACTTGCGAACGGATGGTCCGATTTGAGTCGTCTGAGTTTTGCTCTGTAAGTTTTCACCCAAGGAAGGTTTATGAGGCAAAAAACCTGAGAAAATTGAGAGTTTTCGATAATCGGGTTTTCACACATTTTGAACGGGGACTTGGACTAGGCTAGGGACTTTAAACGTCAAAAAACGTAGTAGGCAAGACAAAATTAGCCGGGTATGGCTAGTATATATATATATATTAGGAAGTTCTACCACATGGCTGTAAACACTCAAAGCGTCAGGGCTAACTAGCTGCACAAAAAAGACATTCACAACTTCGACGGCTTTAACCCTCCAGTAGTCAAGCTGTTGTATTTTGTAGAACATGTTGGCAAAAGCTCGCTTGTTGTACACGACACCAGTGTTGTGCTGTCAGTGATAGCCGACCGCGCAAGTTTTGGAAGGTTAAACAGGATGACTTGGTTTACATCGGTATACACAGTGGATAGTATCACGATTTCCGCCGGCTAGGAAGCCTTAGCTCGGTGTTTTCAACCAAGATGAAAGCGATTTCAGATGCTAATGTCTCACCCCCATTCTGATCCTATACTGAACGAGTCGGACACGGCTTGCATTATCGATGCTTTGAAAACCAATAGATCTCCCCTTCGTCCTAAGATTGAGGAGTTACTGGATGACTGTCAAAATGAGGTCATCACTTTCGTAGTAGAAAACAATTCTTGACTAGGGTGCGGAGGCCAGAAGGGATCTGACTTCTGGTTCAGCTACGGAAGCCGTCTGAGCTGGAATACAACCACCTCTTTTCACAGGGTCGGCTCAAAGAACGGTGACTAAAAAAAACACAGCTTATAAATACAACTCGATCGGGCTTTTCTATACATTTTTTTACATTTCTGTTCTTACGCGACGTGCGTGTTGTTGTAGTCCTGCTGGCCGCTCGCCGTGGTAGATCGGAAACCTGGATCGGACATCGAAAAGTGCGCTTGTGGCGTGGGCAGGCCCGGATTAAGGATTGTTGGCTCTGGGCCATACCTGATGTGGAGGCCCCTCGGAGGTACACAAATGTGATGAGCAAAAACATTTTTCTTTATTTTTGAACAGTAGCAAAATGAAAATAAAGTTAATATTTAGCAAGCAAAAACGATTTTTGTGGGGGCCCCTAAAATGTGGGGGCCCGGGCTCCCCCCTTAGATCCGGCCCTGGTTGTGGGATAAGGGGTCTCTTCCTCTGATCAATGCCAAAACTTGCTGATACACTGAAAGCAAATTCTAGTCGAATTTACTACAATGGGGGTTGTAATTGACAGACTCGCACCAACGTTTTTCAACCGAAGTGACGTCATACTTATTGTAAGAAAACATAGTATTTTTTACAATTATTTTGTGTTTCTGTTAAGGTTGTTGTCTTTACTATTGAATATACCATTCAACAGTTGAATATACAACAGAAAGTAGTTATTGTAACCAGTGCTGAAAATGTCATTTCGACATACATCTAAATTCAACCACCTATAGCTCATTTTTGAAATTGAACCTGAGAATATGGAATATGAAAAAAATGTGCGGCTAGACCAGTTTTACAAGAAAATCACAGAAAAACCGCTCTTCTTCGAATACTTAATGTAAATGGCACGGTCTCCCTTCGAAAAATGCCATTTGATATTCACCATGAATATCAATTGGCATTTTTGAAAGGTAGTCCGTGACATTTAACCTAAATATTCGAAAAAGAGCGGGTTTCCCGTGACTTTCTTGTAGAATTGGTCTAGCCGCACAAGTTTTTCATATACCATATTCTCAGGTTCAGCTTCTGAGATGAGCTATAGGTGGTTCAATTTAGACATGGCGAAATGACATTTTCAACACTGATTGTAACTATTCCAGATTTACTGCAGCGTGGTAGTATTTTCTAGTATATTATCGTAATTTAAAATCAGAAAGGTTTAATATCAAACAATTTATTTTATTTATGACTATACAAAGGCTACACATAAATATTATAAAACATATATAAAATTGGCCTCAATGACACAACTGACATGTACAGTTTTCAGCAATCTCTGGTTTTCTCCACTAGATCCATACTTCCGTATCAGACCGACTGCCGGAAATTTCTCAAATGTTGTTCAGTAATACCAATCCTGAAAATCACATTTTCAATCAAATTAAATGAACTTATTTTGTAATCAACGTATTCAAACTTACCTCTTTGTTAGTTCGGAAAATCATCAATTGGACCGATGTCTATTGAGGCCTTCGTCATCCGGGAGTATCAGCAGGCCAAATCTTGACAAAACAACAAATCAGCAAGTGAATAACAGAAGATTGCATTTACAATGAAATGTTGGCTTACCTCCACTTGGTTTATTTGGTTCACATGGATTATTTAAAAACTTCGACAAATCATTTTTTAATTTAAAAAAAAACTCAATGCGTAAACAAAATCTGTTTGCATGTCAACAAACAGCTGACTACATACACAGTATAATTAACTCCAATTCTACGACAACCATAGTAAAATCAAGAGTGTGACATCATCGAACTATGACTTTTTACTATCTTTACCATGAGAATAGTAGTTTATACTATCAAATGTGCTGGTGCTAAAAAAGTATTTCAAAAACACTGAGTGGTTATTTTTGCCATACAATCATGATGGAAAACAGGCTCAAAACAACAATTTTACAGTTAATTGCACTGATTTTATGGTACATTTAACAAACTTTAATGCTTGCGAATTCAACAACACGTTTGTCGTATAAATTACAATAAAATTGATTTCAGTATAGACAAAATAATGGAGGCTGCCAGATGGAGAGAGCACTTTGAGGAATCGTTAAACGGTGGAAACGGAAGAACTACAGACAGAATTCAAATCGACGGCGGCGAACAGACTGCGGAACCTCCAATCACTCCAATGCTAGACAAGGTCAAGACAGCCATTAGAAGGCTGAAGAACAGCAAGGCTGTTGGGAAGGACAAACTCCCGGTCGATGGTCTGTAGCGCGATAGTGAGCAGCTGTTTCAACTCTTGCACCGCATTGTATTGAATAGGATGGGAAGAGGAACAAGTACATGCTAGTTTGTTGGTTGGTCGCATTTGCCCTCTATACTCGAAAGGGGATCGACTGGAGTATACGAATTGCAGAAGATTAACACTTCTCAATTTAGCGTACACAATTTTGTTCGAAATTTTGTTTAACAGGTTTAGGCCGATTGAGAAGTCATTCGTCGGTGATTATCAGGCGGATTTTCGATCAACGATGGATCAGGTGTTAACCTTGCGGCAGATTCTCGATAAATTTCGGGAGTACAACTTGCAGACCCTTGCCGGGGCCCGTGGCATAGTGGCTACACGTTTGCTTCATAAGCAGATGGTCATGGGTTCGATCCCAGCTCCGACACTTTCGTCAGTTGCTCTTTCCCCCTGAGAGCAGCTTACACTTATTTATTTATTTATTTATTTCATTTTATTTAGTAACATAAGACATGTGTCTTTTTATAAATGTTACAAAAGAATATCCATGTAGAATAAGCGCCACGTATTTTGACATAATGTTATACAATTGGTCTCGAATTAATTATCAACTACAAACTAATTAAAGTATTCAATACATTTCCTCCTAAATGCTACAAAAGATTTCTCTAGCGTTAAACTGTTGGGAAGTAGATTCCATATCATCACGCCTCTGACGAAAAACGACTTTCCATACCTTGAGCTATGGACTCGCGATATTCTAAATTTCCTCGATCGGTTGCTTCTGAAAGGTTCCAATTTCTCAAATAAATACGCGGGTTTCATTGAGTTTGCGAGATTGAACAAGAACAGACAACTTCTCATTGAACCAAATTTCTCAAAAGGACAGTCAATTAGTCGATAGTGCAGGTGTGACACTCTAGAAAATCTATTCAAGTTAAAAACATATCGTACGCACGAGTTAAGTGCAATGCGTAATCTAGACAGAGCAAATGAAGAAACATCTGATAAGAGATAGTCACAAGCAACAAAATGAGGAAATATCAAGCTTTTGAACAATTTAGTTTTAGTCTCTACGTTCAAAAATGAGCTTGATTTGCTCAATGTTCTTACAGCTGCAATAATTTTCCCACATTGTTTAAAAATAAACTTATCGAAAGAAAAATTGTTTTCAATAATAACGCCCAAACTAGTTGCCTGACTTTTGAATTCAATAATGTCATTATTCAGAATGATTGTTGGCTGTAATACTGAATTTCCTCTGTTGGTACTGATAAACATGGCATGCGTTTTTTTAATATTAAGGGATAACAAATTCATGGACGACCATTCCTGAACCCTTGCTAGATCTTCGTTGATTTTGATCGAAATGGAAGCGGCAGAATCATCATGACAATCATAGTATATTTGAACGTCGTCGGCAAAAAGATGAATTTTGCAATACTTCAACACATCCGGCAGATCGTTTATGTACATGGAAAATAGGATGGGTCCAAGAATTGATCCTTGGGGTACTCCTGACGTAATCGGAAGAAAACTTGAGTATACTCCGTTACTGAACACGGTTTGAGATCTATCTTTCAAATAGGACTGCATCAAATTTATAGCATGGTTCGAAAAATTGAAACAAGTGCTAAGTTTTTTACACAAAAGGTTGTGTGATATAGTATCGAATGCTTTCGAATAATCTAGGAGTATGAGAACAACAGGTCGTCCACTATCTAAAACAACACCAATATCATCAAAGATTTTAAGCATTGCGGTTTTTGAACTATGATTCGGGCGATATCCTGATTGACAACTAACAAGAAGATGGTTTTGCTCAACGTACTGACATATTTGTATTTTCAACAAACGTTCGAAGATTTTAGATAAGGCACAAAGTATACTTATGGGCCGCAAATTACTTAACGTATCTCCATGGCATTTTTTTCTTATGGGAATGATTTTAGACTTCTTCCATTGAGTAGGAAATTTACTTGAAATTATAATTGAATTAAAAATGTGAGCAATCGGTTTTATAATCAAGGGGCATATAGTTTTCAAAAACTTTAATGGAAGAAAATCTAATCCAAGTGCATTTGATTTCACATGGTACAATGCATTTATAACGTCAGCCTCGTCAATATTATCAAAATAAAATCTATTTTCCGAGATGTGTTGATCGTTGGCACTCTGAAAATTGTCCGTTTCAGTCGAATTGTTTGGATAGGTGAAATTTTGTGCAAAATTTGTATTAATTTCATCAGCATTATAGCCCTGAATAGGACACGGAACAGATCGACCGATTCCTAAAGATTTCAACCTTTTCCATAGTTCTTGTGAAGGTAACTTGTTATCGAGATGAAGGGCATAATAATTTTTCTTAGCCTCATGAATCATTCTACTTGCCTTATTACGCAGACGTTTGAATAGACAATGATCGATATCTAATTTTGAAGCTTTCCACATTTTAAATGCTAAATCGCGATCAACTATTGCTTTACTTATAGAACTGTTAAACCATGGATTATTCTTCTTCGGTGAATTATATGTACGAGTAGGTACAAACTCGTTATGAAGAATGATCATTTCATTGTTAAAAAACTCAAGTAACTGATCAGGATCACTATTTCTATAAAAATTTAACCAATCGAGATTATTAAAATGTTCCAACAGCCCGTCTACATTTATGGAATTATAATCACGAAAAGAATAAGGACTAATATTGTGATCAACATCGAAATCAAATGATGCAAAAATTAAATCGTGTTTTGAAAAAACAGGTGCATCAACTTGATTGAATCTTAACACCTTCGATTCATCACTGAAAAACATTAGATCTAACTGAGAAGAACCATTCATGTGAGAATGGCTGTGGCTGATTACCTAAACAAGACATATTGAAAGTTGATAAGACAGAAGATAATCGTGTTGTTTTTCTAGAAGGTTCGAGGAGATTTGTATTAAAATCACCTAGAAAAAGGCTATATTCGTACTTAGATCCAAAATTCAATTGAATATCATCAACACATTCAGCGCTATCAACATCAGGGGGGTTATAAAAACAAGCAATTAAAATTTTATAATTCTGAATGGAGGCTTCAAAAGCCATGTATTCAGTGTGCGGTATGCCTAATTGATTATCTGATTTAGCTACAATGTCGAATTTGATGCCATGTTTTATGTAGATTAGTATTCCTCCTCCAAGCCTGCCTAATCGGTCGTGTCTAATAATGTGATACCCATTGATTGATAGAATATTAGTGTCTGTTTTTTCATTGAGCCATGATTCCGTAACACATACAATATCGACTTTTGCTATCATAAGTATTTGACGTAATTCATCTAGCTTCGATAGCTTACGAGCGCAAATGCTCTGAGTATTGAAACAGCAGACTGAAAGCTTTCCTTGAAACAAAGCCGATTTCATCACAACACCAGGCAAGCACACGTTCGTAGAGGCGCGATTGTTAGGATCGTTAACCATAGCCATCAAGAACAGCGAGGGCAATCAGGAGGAAATGAGTTTTGAATACTTTTCTTAAAACTACGAGACATATACACAAAAAATAATTCATTTTTTTTTTCAAATTTAATATTGTGACGTAAATAACAGTAGCACTAAAAGAACCACCCAGCAGCAGTCACAGCCCATCATCGAGATATGCACCACAGCAGCTGACAGCAACAGACCCAGCCAGTCAACAGCAACAACAGCAGCAACAGTGTATATAGATAAATAATAACTTTTAGGAAAGGAGCCATGGGATAAGAGAGGACGGGAAGCATGGATATAAACAAGAGCGATTGAGGAAAGGTTAACGATGCACGATGTCTCCTAATTGGTTCTCAGTCCTAACAGCAACAGCACGATCACTCCCAGCCTCCTTAACGTAGACAGTTCCATCTTTTGTAAACACGCCGGTCAATTGTCCATTCCGTTTCATCGCTAATGCTTTAGAACGTAGTCCCCTTGACGTTGGTCCGAGATTTTCATTGATGTAGATGCGTTTATTCACAGAAAACCCAATTTGCGAGAGCGAGAGAGGTTTCAGGTAGTGTGCGAAAAAATCATTTCTTTGGATGGTAATTGCGAACTGGATCAGGATCAGGCTAGCAGTACCAGCTTTCGGAGCTCCTTTTGAAAGCCTTCTTATGTCCACTAACGGTATGACATCCTCCGGGTATCCTAAAAGTCGACACCACGTGCTGAAATATCGGTGCAAATTTTCTTCAGGCGTAAACGGTACGCCGCTGACTATCAGGTCATTCATACGACTGTTCTGATCAACAGATAACACGGCTTCAGTTTTCACCTCCTCGATAGACTTCGTTAGATTACGTATCGTCGTGTTGTTTTCCTCCCGCAAAAGCTTCATGTCGGCAGAAATATCCGATTTCAGCTTTTCGATTTGAGCGGAGAGTGACTCGCTCATTCTTTCCAGTTTATTATCAGAGCTTTTTTGGCTTGAAGCAAACTGACTCATGGTATCACTCATTCTCTTGAGTTCTTCACTTGTTGACTTTTGATAGCTGGCGAATTCGGACTTCATAAGTTTAGCAAGATCGGTGACACTCATGTCCGACTCCGATTTGTTTTTACTGCTTGATGAATTACTACGAAGCTGCTTTGACACGAGTGACTCCTGCGACATGTTGGTATTAGTAATGGAATCCAGATTGACACCGATACAAAGCAAACTGCTCGAAGAACTGATTACAGATATTAGCTTCGATTAACAGTATGGCTGCGAAGTGTTGAAATTTGCAAACACTTTTGTATCTTTTAGCACGCAGCACGAGACACCGCCGAAGAGTACAAACGAATTACGAAACTGCGATAACTAATCCACAGAACTATGCACAAATGGTGAATTCTCATGGAGTTTTAACTGAGAAATTAAGTATTTACGTCTACACAAAAAGACTACGTGTTCACCATTCTACTGCTCGAATCGAGCAATTACACTGACCCTCTTCTGAGCCCATGGCTCAAATAAACCCGGATACTTGGACATCGGCGAACGGCAACCCATAATGGACCCCCAATCGGACTAGGAACAGGAGCAACCAACAGCCACACATCAACATCCTCGTGCTAACCAGAAAAATCTGGTTAAACTCGTGATTATTAGCGTCATAACTATTTGAATCGCACTAATGAAAGAAGGCAAGATTTTCTGAACGAACAAAGATTTTTCTAAAGATAGAGATAGATATACACTAAGGATTACACCAACGAACGAACAACCTAAGAGAATCACTCAAATCAAAAGGGGAAACCAGGAAAGGAAACGGAACGGAAATAAAACAAAACAAATGAAAGTTTTGATTTTAACTAAAAACCACTTGTTTATACAATTTTGTTGGTCTCCTTAATAGTTACACATAATTTTTACCTCTAAGTCGTTTTTCTTTTCTCTCTTTTCTGCTAGGATGTAGTTTTTTTTTCTCTTTTCTTTATCGAGTGTGTGTGTGTTTACTTGCTTGTTTGTTATCTTTCTTTGAAACATTAACAAATAACTGCTGTGTTGGTAAGAGGTTCCCTTTCTTGTCGCGGCGGATGACTATTGGCTTCACTGCCCATTCGAGAATGAACGTTGAAGTATTGGTGTATGTCTGTGTGTGTGAAATGTGTTTGCTGGCTTGTGTGATGAATATATTACGATGCGCGGGGAATTTACGTTTCTGTAGATGTTTCTGTAGACTGTTGTAATGTGTTTGTTTTGCGGATTTTATGTGACCTGTTTATGAAACGTCTATAAAGCTAATTTGCTCCTTTTTTAATGTCTGGACAAATTGGTATGTGTAGAACAAATAGGTACGATAGATAGGAAAGAGAGATAGAAATGGTAGTAACAGTATGCGCGTGTGTTCTCTTTTAGTAGAAGAATAGTTTTAATATAGAATTAAACACAGTCAGTGACCGCTAGAAAGGTAGAAATGCGATTTTTTTTCTGAGAGATAGAGATAAAGAGAGCAATATCGTGGGAGGGATGACTTAATTAATCTGCTAGGTTATTTTTGGCTCTTGTCTATTAGGTTTTTTTTTTGTTAAAATTCTTACTCTTTTTCGGGAACGGGTTATTGAATTGTCAATCTTTATTTATGCTGTTTAGAGGAAAAATGGATTTTTGATATGTTACGATATTTACTATCTTAGATTGGCTTCCTCAATAAATCAATCATTTTCAAACTGTGTTCTTTTCTTTTGTTTGTAGTATTCGTTTCAATTTCTGCTCGCTGAAGGCTTTGAAGATTTTGTTTAGCGTACATCTCTATCTAAAAAGATTTATTTTTCTTTTATTATCATTCAGTAGTTTTTTTTCTTGTTGAGACTCATGCAACAGAAAATAGACAAAACAGAAATTCTCAGTCGTTAATCGGTTTAAATGTTGGCTTTTGTTTGTAAATTAACCTTCACAAAATTAAGTATTCATGCGTCTCTTTTCGCTCTATCTAAAATACCAGGCTTGTTGGGGGTACAGATCGTACTTGTTTAGGTAAAACATCTGCTGATCCAGGCGTAAGCAACCGAGTGAGACAGATTCTTTTTGGCATAATAGAAAAGATCATATCAGCTTTTTGTGAAAAATAAAGTTTTTTGAGACCCACGCATATCAGCCCTACTAACAGAAAATGAAATTTCCAAACTCTGCTAGTGGTGATGAGGTGCAAGGGTGGATCTCAGAAGGCCCAATGTCGACAGAAACCTGTCTGCTAACATGAAAAGGTAATGTGGACTTTCCTATCGTTGGTCTTGATTGGTCATAAAATTTCATGATCATAAAACTATGCTAGATTCACTAAACGCAATACTTTTGGCAGAAAATTTATTTTTTTACAGATAATGATTCTCAATGTGATTTCACCATGCGATTCCCAAGAACCGTAAATGTTACACACCTCACGGCATTTAACACGACTCTAGGCGCTGTCCACAAAGTGCCCTCTTTTCCATCCTTTTCTCTCTTGCGTTGTTTAGGAGAGTGAGTAAAAAAAGACTGCACACGTGATATATTCTAATGTCTTGTTTAGACTGTTCAATTCTGACTTGAAAACTCGACAAAAATGTTTGAAATGATGTGATTAGATCATTACTTGAGCGTTCACCTGAATGCTCTTGAATGTATCTCAGTTGAATCAAGTGTTTACATTGCTCAATTCGTACTGTGCATAAGCAAACTGAATTGAACTCATCTCGCTTGACAGATAACTTGAGTTGAACTCACATAAATCACGGGTATTTGGTAGTTTGGCATTGCTAAGCAGGCAATAATTGTGCTTATTCTGCGAATGGAGTGACGTGACAAAAGTATATTGAGGCGTATATCGAAGTAAGAAATCTCGACTCGAATGAGATGACTCTTCATTTGATTTATACGGGAAGTCACTTCATTCGAGTCGAGATTTCTTACCTTGATATGACTCCGGCTTTTGTCACGTCACTCTATTCGCAGAATGAGCACAAACATTGGCCACGCAGGCCATAGCGAGGTTAACCCTATCGATAATCACTCTCTGGGGCGTGATTGGCACGTCGTCACAATATGTCGTACCCAAGTAACCACGGAGCTGAAGCCTTATTGCATGCTGATATACGGTGTATTTAGAGCAATTATTACTTTACGTGCAAGCTTAAGGTTGATTTAAAGTGGAAATGGGCAATTATAGAATCAAATTACGATTATACTGCTATAATCTTAAATCAGTCGCATAATTGCCATTTCCACTTTAAATCAACCTTAAGAGTTCTTGCAAAGTAATGATTGCTCTAAATACACCTGTGTAGACTAGACTAGACTAGACTAGTAATGATTGCTCTAAATACACCTTATATCTGCATGCAATAAGGCTTCAGCACCGTGATTACTTGGGTATTCTCTACCAAACGAACATGCTCTGTTTTCTCTGGGTTGCGTAGCTCGCCCAAATTATTCAACACGGTTCTCCAGCTCCTCGACAAAGAATCTTTTCAGCGTCCACCATGTCTTACAGTGGGCGTGTGTTGAACTGGCGCCCGATTTTGTTGCTACTGTCGATGGATCCTAGAATTGCGCAACCGAATCTCACTGATTAAGCGTATGAGTATTTAGCAAGATCATAATGAGGGCGACAAGATTTATTCCCGGACGGTCCAGGAAATTGACTTGACTTTCTTGGGTATACAGTATCTACGTGCCTGCCACACGATATGCACATGCCAAATAGTCTTTGGCAGAGAAAGGCTTCAGTTAATAATTGTGGATGTGCTCATAGGACACTGAGCTGAGAAGCATGGATGTGCGGGGTTTGAATGGAGGAAATAGGACTTTCCTGGTGCATTTGGTGCAGAGGCTCAGAACCAAAACAATAGGAGACACGCCTACATCGAGACGGAGAACCAGTAAGACGTGTGAAGTCCAAACACGTATGAAAGTTCGTGTAGATCATATTTATGCTTCTGAAATTAGAAAGCGTCAACGTTTGTGGAAGTAAAATACCTGTCACTTTTCTTTCCAAAACTAGAAGGTACCAAGAATTGTTTCGAACATAATTGAGTAACTTATGATAGTATGTAGTTTTATCTCAGAAATTCCTTTTAAAAACAATAGAATTTTTAGTACATTCTCATACTAGATTGTATATCTAGTGCTCTAGATTTACAATCCAGAGTAGTTCGTAAAAAGCATTATTTTTTTATTTGTAACAAAGTTAATTTATATTTAGTACAATTTGTAAACTTTATATTCAGAGTACTGAAATTTTAAGACACGTGGTGAAGCATGTGCCAAAAGAATCTGTATCAAACGCAGCATCCCCGCCCGAGTCTACAAAACAAAACAAAAAACGAACATAAATATAATTGGTCATGTATAATCGACTAAACGTAAAAATCATGCAATATCATACTATGATATTAGTAAGGAATCATTCCTATCGATCCACACACTGAAACAAAAAAAATCTCACCAAATCTATTGGGGTATACTTTCAACGGTCTTGATTTGTGCTTTTTTTCATCATGAAATCTTAAAAAAATAGTTCCACTCTCTCATATACACAAGACACTATCCTAAATTCGTACAATTGCCCATGCGCACTCTGCTCTCGCTCGTTCGTACAATATCTTGCCCTATAACTCTATTCACCCTTTTCCTCCGTCCACACTATCACTATCGTTAGACTTACTCGTTAAGTTCATTGTATCTCAAATAGCGTTTCCTCCTTATAGGTTAAAACCTTATAAAAAATTCTCTAGCCGGTATCTAGTACTGCACTTTCTCGATTTACTTTCGTTTGCAAAATCCTAAAAGCTTGATTCAGCGTAGAAATGTGAACCATCTCTTGGAGAAATAATACCTTCTCTTCTTTCAGAAAGAAAGCTTCCTACTCTGCCGTGTATAGAAGAATTTTCTCTGCTTTTGATTGTTTCCGGGGGAAAGAAATAATCGTCAAACTAAAGCAACGTAACGAAAGCTTGTAACCTTGTCATCTCGTCGGTGCGACACCCGTCGGCATCGTCGTCATCGTCGGCGGCGGCGACGACACCGTTCCCTTGCAGGTCGTCTCACTGAAGCTCGCGCCGAAAGCTATCCTCGTCCATCGGATCGATCATGGCACCAGTGTCGGAGAGCATCTGAAAGCTCTGAAAGTCCATCTGGCCCAGGCCCAGATCGGCTTCAAAGTCGTCTGCGGGAAGAGAAATAGTAAAATCATAATAATAAAGAAGCACGTTCTAAAGAAATTTAGTTTTTCATTTAAAAAAATAAGATATGGTTTCTATGGGAGCAGCACATTTGGTATAAAGACATTTAGTATAAGACCGCACGGCTTAAAATCCATGACATATTCATTTGCCATAAACCGCCTACTGCTTCGGCTTCTAGGTGTACACAACCACCACCTTAGTTTTGTGGTGAGCCAATTCCAGTTTCCTGGAGCCCATCCACTACTCCACAACCGCGATCGAGTGGGCAGCAGTCAGCTCCATCTCTTCGGTTGATTCACCGTAGGCCTCCAGCGTAACACCGTATGCGGAGGCCGACAATGGCCTTGTCCACTAGGAACTTCAAACTCGACACCTCGTCGTCCATGACATTCCGCATCGGATCCAGGGGATGCAGCCTCCCGAAGTTATACGTGAAAGCACTTCCAATCCACCTCTCTGTTGGAAGGTGTACTGTTCGAACAAGTGATTAACCGAGACTGGAGCTCTGTCGATTGTAGACTATTCACAAGTAAAGACGAATCTTTTAAAGTTAAAGTGAATCCGAAAATCTTAAATAATTATTCTAAAAACTCAAAAGTGGCGACGCAAGGAAAAGGATTTAAAAAACCTTGTAGCTTCAAAAAGTGTATTTTTTAATATTTTATCTCAGCAGTGGTGCAAGGAAGCGTGCAACATTAGTAGCCCTGTGAGAGATCAACCAGAGTTTTAGTGCTTGGTGTGATTTGCATAGCGTGGTCAGTAAGCTAAGGTCTAGCATCTGATGCGTGGATGCATAACACCAGAATTTGGTAAAACTGATACGTTTTTCGCTGAAAGTTAGTGAATATTGAGCTACTGATAAGCTCCATAGAAGGCCATTTTGGCGACCGTTTTATAAAATTGTGCAATTCAATCCGCCATATTACAATCCGGCGATGAAGTTTTGACAAAGCGGTGTTATTTCTTTTAAAACCAACAATTGGCTTTTGTGTGGAGTGAATAGGTTCAACATCGAGAGCAGTTTCAGTAGCGGTTGGGGATTCAGTGAGCGAAGTGTGAGGAAAGTAGTACAGTGAGGCACCGACGGCACGAGAGTGAGACGTGCGATTCGTTGGGGTGAGCCGCCGAAAAGTAAAAGTGTGACAAGTGAGCGAAGATATCCGAAAGCGAGGATCAGTAAGCGAAAAAGAGTAGCATCTGCGAGCAGGGATGAGAAATGTACTGGAAAAAACGGTTACCGGCTGTAGATTTGACATTTTTCCACACGAACATCATAGGCCCAGCCAAACTCAAACTGTTCGAAAAATAAATGTCATAACATTTTTTTTTTTTCCTGCAGCCTTCTTCCTCGAAACGGTTTCCAAGCGCGAGAGCGCCAGAACTCGAGCACAACAAAACAACGACAAAAATTTCTGTCTCTCCCGTTTTCGCATTTTTCTGCGTTTCAAACCGCTCCTAGACAAACTTCTTTACATGCATCACAAAGCTAGGAGTGTACTCTAGCTATTTGTGCAAATCGATTTAAATTATTTATTAAAACAAGTGAGTTATTAGCAGTTGAAAATATTTGACATTTTTCGCAATCATCCGCCTCAGCATGACTGCTCATAAATATTTTTCGTGGGGAAGCGAAAACCATCAAGCGTCAGCTTGACTGCCGTCGGCGCGGCGTCTGATGGTATTGGTGCTGCCGTTGTTTTGAGATTGAGTGTCAGTAAGCGGAAAGTGTAACCGTGTAACCTGTCAGAGAGCGAAGCTTGGTAAATGAGGGTGTATCAGTGAGCGAAGAATATATCCGAAGGTGTGAGTACGGTGAGCGCGGAATAATCGGTTTAGTAACGGCGGTGAATTTCAAAGTTTGTTATAGGAGAGCGGACGCCGGTAAGGGGTTGTCCATAAACCACGTGGTCATTAAGGGGGGGGGGGGGGGGGGGTTCGGCCAATGACCATTTTGTATGGACAAATAAAATTTTTTGTATGGACCAATGACCACGCGGGGGGGGGGGGGGGGTTGAAAAGTCCCAAACAAAATGACCACGTGGTTTATGGACAGCCCCTAAGCAGGTCTGGTAAGGAGGTGTATTGGAGCTGGCCTATCAACTCTAGTGCGTCGTTGGATGCGGCACTGTTAACGCTTTCAGCCGGGTAACTACTACGACAGGTAAGCATTTTGGAATTGAAGTAAGTCTCTCTATTTATTTTCTCTACTACGTTCTGTTTCAAGGACACGTACCAATATACAGATAAGGTATAGTGTTGCAATCATGTCGTCTTTGATCGGCACTGTGGACCATTACGTACGTGGCTCCAGTTTTAGTGATTATAAGAAGCGGATGAAAATCTTATATTCTTTAAACAGCATTCCAGAAGCTAGTAAGAAAACCCTTTTTGCAATTATGTGCCAAAAGATTGGACTTTTCAATCGTCGAAAGTGTGCCGAAACGGCCTACTTTTCTTCACTAGATCAAGAATGCCGAAAAGTACTACTTTTCAGCATTCTTAAAAGTGCCGAAAAGTACTGCTTTTCGGCACTTTTGCAAGGGTACACTTTTCACTAACACTAATGTTCTTCCGTAGCCTTATGTCGATTGGATGGCTGCTTCTATGTCATTTCGGCAGATCGAATCTGAATAGAAGCTATTTCAATTCTGATTTGATCAGCCGAACAGGCGTAGAGAGAGAAGCAGCAGCAGCAAACAACCCTCGTTACCGACGCGACTCCGAATACTTGTGACCTCTTGTGACACCTATGAACACAGCCTACCTGATTAAAAAAAAGACGTGTATGGATGCTCGCACGTGGTTTCTCTTGAAACGTGTGTGGAGTGTGGACAGTCGGAAATGATCGTACTCAAGAGTATTTCTCATAATTGCAAAAAATTTTGTATGCAACTCGTTGCAAAACTCGATTTTTTCAGCACTCGTCGTATTTATCCAACTCGGCAAGCCTCGTTGGATAAATGTACGACTCGTGCTGAAAAAATCATCATTTTGCAACTTGTTGCATAAATAACTATTTTAATACTTTGAGGGGCCCTGTAATTTTCGAAGAAGTGAAGTTAATATTTCCGGCTTCTCCCATTGCATCCATTGAATATCAACAAATGATACTTAACCCTTATGTGGCCGGCAGGGTACCCGCGTACCCAGCACCCATTTAAAATACACGGTGTAGAAAAAAGCAAAAAGTTTGCCGGCCACATAACGGTTAAATTGAAAGAACGGTTGGATAAAGTAAAGTCTAACATGCTATACAGACACAAATCCAATGCTCGCACACAAGATGTTGATGGACCGGCTGAAAACTATGTGTTGGCATTGAAATTGTTAGCGAGTCAGTGTGGTTTTGGTGCATACAAAGATGAGGCGGTTAAGGACAAGATTATTTTAGGTTTACGGGATGAAGAATTGAAGCACACACTGTTAATGAAAAATAAAATGAAGCTGGAGGAGGTTGAAGAGCTTGTAGTACGTACTGAATACTAAGGGCAAAGGAGTGCAAAGAAAGAGATAATATCGTTAGAAGTGTGAATTCGGTAAAGTATCGGTTGGGCAATAGAAACGAATATGATGATATGAGTAGGGATGGTAGGCCGCCGCGCTCGTATAGTTATCGGTATCATAGTCGTAGTAGAAGCAAGAGTAGAGAGCGAGATCAGACAAACAATAACAACAGATATGAACGCAGACGTGAGCCTAAAAGGTTTCAAGAACGCCGCAGTTACGGAGACGACAATCCACATGCTAATGTCATATGCAACTATTGCAAAAAGCGAGGACACGTGAAACGAAATTGTTTTAAGCTCAAGAATAGAAAAACTGTGAATTTTGTATGAGAACAAAAAATAGAGAGCTATGATTTTAAGAAATTGAAGTGCCCCACACAATGCATACGTTTGCGTGTGCGTGGCAGTAGTTTGACACATTTCCCATGGGAAAACTGTCAAAAAAACGCAAACCTCGACGGAACGGTCGCTATGTGTTCCAGGCTTGAGTGTTAGGGATTCGGAAGATGAAGAAATGGAATACCCATGTATGATGATATCGGCTAAACAGAGATTCAGTGAACCTTGTTTAGTTAGCGCTTTTGTAGAAAAAGTTCACCTAAAGATGGAAATCGATTGTGGTGCGGCAGTATCGGTGATCAGTTTAACGACATACAAAAAGCATTTCGTTCATATCAGGGCACATAATTGCAGCAGTCGTCGTAAACGGGCAACAACTGAGTATATATGGAAAAATTGAAGTCGATGTAACTGCAAATAGCATTCAACACCGTGCTTCCCTAATTATTTTAGACGGTCAAATCAATTTTGTTCCTCTGTTAGGTAGAAATTGGTTAGACATTTTCTATCCTAACTGGAGAGACAATTTTGAAAGTAATTTCAAGGTCAACAATTTGAATCAGAACCAGCAGATACCAGCATTGGGTAATTGAATCAGATTTAAAAACACGGTTTCCGAAAATTTTTGATGGCAACTTTTCACATCCTATAATAGGGTATGAAGCGGATCTCGTACTTAAAGAGGAAAGACCGGTATTTCGGAAGGCGTATGAGGTGCCCTTCAAACTGAAGGACAAGGTCATTGGACATTTGGATTCATTGGAGAAGCAGAACTCCGATTAAGGAATACATGCAAGGCTCATCGGAATCAATTACGAATAATTACACCTCGATCAACGAGTACTACGATACGCATACCAATCCAGAGAGACAAACGACGCCGTAGTGAGAGTGACTCAGAAGAATTTTACGGATTCCCAGACGAACCAGACATCCCGGATGTACCAGTTGTACCACACGTTGCGCAGACGGAAAATTTGGGTAAACGAGTCAAGTAGACAACGACGACAGACAGTGTTTTCAGTAGCAGTTCAGTATGTTCACTGAGTCCTGTAAACCGTCCGAAAAAGAAAAAATGCCTTAAAAGTGTCGAAATCAAAGATAAATGTGAATGAATTGTTAAAGTTAAGGTCGATAAGTAATAATGTTACAAGTGGTTATGAAGTTCAATTGAATTATCGAAATCAAAGTACAAACTAAAAGTTATTGTTCTTAAAACATTTCTGAATTGTTTCATGTAAAGCATGAGTTCGATTAAACAGTTGTCTTAACTAAGATGTCTAATTTCTGTTATATATAGTAAATACTTTAGGGCGAAGAATTGTACTGTTCGAACTAGTGATCAGAACCCCGATCTGTGAGATACTCACACACTGACGTTTTTATAGCAAAGCCAAATGTAATGAGGTGAAGTCGAAATAAAACCGAGACTGGAGCTCTGTCGATTGTAGACTGTTCACAAGTAAAAACGAATCTTTTAAAGTTAAAGTGAGTCCGAATATCTTAAAAAATTATTCTAAAAACTCAAAAGAAGGGAGCGGGACATTTGGCATAAAGTCATTTGGCATAAGGCCGTTTGGCGTAGGGTCGCTTGGCATAAAGACATTTGGCATAACGATCATTTGGCATAATGAACATTTGGCATAATGAAAATGCACCCTTCTTACTTATGCCAAGTGACCATTATGCCAAGTGATCGTTATGCCAAATGTATTTATGCCAAGCGACCTTATGTCAAACGGCCTTATGCCAAATGACTTTATGCCAAATGGCATAGACCCCTGTTGGAACCAATACCCAATTCTGAAAATCATTTTCGAGAATCTTCAGGTGGGTGTACCCAGACTTAGAAGCGTTCAGACAATTGTTGCATTCAAAGCATTCCTTATGTCTTTATTATTCTTCTTTTGAAGCATATAAAAATGTCAAAGTTCACTACTACTGTACAGTAGCAGTACAGTCGCAAGCATCTAGTAAATATGCAGATGAGTTATCGGGTTGTTTTCCGCCTTTGGCAATAGGATCAATCTCTGCCTCTTCCAAACCTCCGGGAAGATTCCCTCGTCCAGACATATCTGATCTGAACAACTCGGAGCCTCTGCAATAGCCGGGCGCTTTGGATCTTCCGTCGGGTGTTTGCTGTTCTCGGATTTCCTGGAACAAATCACACTTGGGTGTGCAGCTTGACCAACCCACCTTGATCTTTCATACATTTACAGATGCTTGGCATCCGTCGCGGGCAGTCGAATCAACGCCACCTATGCCTCTGGTGGACATTTACGGCACTTTCTAAGTATCGGGTCAGTCAATCGGGGGCGTCCTATAGACTCCCCGACTCAACTACCTCAAGGTCAACACGCTTACCTAAGTTTACCGCGAGACAGACAATTTCCGCACTTGATATAGGGTAACCAAAATAGTACTTCACTAAAACAAGAATAATATTTCGATTCCTTGGACTCTTTGTGCACGCTTTATTACTCTACTCATTTTAATTAACTCCTTCACAGTTTCTTATAGTCTATAGGTTCTAGCCTAGCGGTGGCTTTGGAATACAGCTGCAGATAAAAACGCGGACCCACCTATACGTGCAAGGCTTTCGTTATTCGAAAGATCGGTTTTCGGCTAGCAACGCTGTCGGAATCTACCCTGTTGTACACCAGGACGTTGAAGGGCGAATTATTGGCTCCACACCGAAACTGCGGGGTCATAACAAAATGGGTGCGGAAGACAATGGTTGTAAGAATCAGGCTGACGTCTCGTGATTGGACTCTGTTACCACATGTCCTATTTCCACGCTCACACAACTTCGCCACTCTTAATTCTTCGACTTGTTTCACTACAAACTCTCTTTCTTCAATCTTCCCGTTGGACGTTCACAGGGTGAGTGAAAGACCATAGCGCGATCACATGATTTTCAGGTGCTTGACTTCGGCCACCGGGCCGATTGCCATTTGGAAAGTGCATCCCTCGTAATGATTCCATTACGCCATCTCCCATAGCGCCAATAACTGCATCGTCTTCGATCTCTGGTGGTTTATTATTGAAGCTTGTTGGGAGGTATACTGCACTTAAGGTGGCTTAACTTTCTGAGTGGGGTAGCCGCTTGACTAACGCGAGAGGCTGGGCCTTACTCGAAGCTATGGCTAGGCTGAACGTGGATGTCGCGAACGTAGGCGACAAAAAAACCTACAGTAGGAATGGTGCAGAGTCCATCATCGATGTAACCTTCTGGAGCCCGGGTCTAAACCCTAGCTCGGACTGGAGGGTTGACGATGAATACACGCATAGTGGCCATCTGGCGATTCGATACAGTCAGCGCCCCCAGAACGCTCCGCAGAGATGCTGCAGAAGATCGTGGAAACGCTGTTCCCGCGCCACGATACAAGACCATGGGCCCCCCTTCCCTATAGCCAAACCGGCCATAGCGAGGTAGCCCCGGTGACGAACGACGATCTCATTGCAATAGCGAAGTCGCTTAAGTTGAACAAGGCTCCGGGTCCGGACGGTATCCCGACATTAGCCATCAAGACAGCCATCGAGGCTAGCCCTGACATGTTCAGAATGGCTTTGCAGATGTGCCTAGACAGAGGCGAATTTCCAGAGAGGTTGAAAAGGCAAAGATTGGTTCTACTGCCCAAACCCGGGAAACCACCTGGCGACCCGTCAGCATACAGACCTATCTGTCTGCTGGACACCGCCGGAAAACTGTTGGAACGGATCTTTCTGTCGAGGCTGATGGTTTATACCGAGAAACCCGATGACTCTGGTCTCTCGGATAACCAGTTCGGCTTCCGGAAGGGTCGATCGACGGTGGACGCTATTAGGGCTGTAACCAAAACAGCCGAGATAGCGCTCCAAAAGAAGCGAACTGGAATCCGTTATTGCGCGGTCGTCACGCTGGACGTTAAGAATGCGTTCAACAGCGTCAGCTGGGCCGCCATCGAGTGCGCAATACACCTCCTAGGAGTCCCGGTTAGCTTATGCCGGATACTAGAGAGCTACTTCCAGAATAGGGTGTTAATTTATGACACCGAGGAAGGCGAGAGGAGCTACAACATCACCGCAGGGGTCCATCCTGGGCCCGGTACTATGGAACGCGGCGTATGATGGCGTACTGAGGCTCAAACTTCCACCGGGCGTGAAGCTGGTCGGCTTCGCCGATGATATTACCCTCGTGGTATACGGCGAGTCGATAGAGGAAGTGGAACTGACAGCAACTCACGCAATTGACATAGTGGAGGACTGGATGAGATCGAGACATTTGGCACTCGCGCACCACAAAACGGAGGTGGTGGTGGTAAACAACCGCAAGTCTGAACAGCAGGCAGTGGTCATCACAGGTGGATGCACCATCAACTCTAAGCGCTCATTGAAGCAATTGGTAGTCATGATCGACGATAAGCTGAAATTCGGAAGCCACGTAGAATATGCCTGCCTTAGGGCAAACATGGCGATAATGGCATTGTCAAAGATAATGTCAAATAGCTCGGCAATAGTCTCGAGTAAGCGTAAGCTGCTCGCGGCAGTAGCGGTCTCCATACTACGGTATGGCGCCGCTGCATGGTCGAAGGCGCTAATGATTAATCGAAACGTGGAGCGACTTGAGAGTACCCACAGGCTGATGTGCCTTAGGGTGATGAGCGCATACCGCACGGTCTCAAAGGATGCGGTATGTGTGCTAGCGGGCATGATGCTCATAGCTTTAGTGGTGGCAGAGGATGAAGGATGCTTCGAGCGACGCGGCATAAGAGGTGCGAGGCGAATCGCCAGAACCTCGTCTATGCTGAAGTGCCAGAGGGAATGGAATTCCTCCAGCAAAGGTAGATGGACACACAGGCTCATACCGAGCGTGTCCAAGTGGACGAGCAGGCCCCATGGTGAGGTGAATTTTCACTTGACTCAATTTCTGTCAGGCCATGGGTGCTTTAGGTGGTATCTGCACAGATTCGGACACGCAGGCTCCCCCGCATGTCCGGAGTGTGCAGACTGCGACGAGACCGCGGAGCATGTGCTCTTTGAATGTCCACGTTTCGTGGAGGAAAGGTCGAGTATGCAGGAGGTATGCGGTAGAGATATCACGCCTGACAACATTGTTGAAAGGATGTGTACGGGGACGGACAAGTGGGACTCCGTTACTTCCACGGTTTCTCGAATCGTACTTGAACTACAGAGAAAATGGCGAGCCGAACAACAGCTAGTTGAGTTGGCCCACCTTCCCCATCCAGGAGCTTGAGATCAACGGGTAGTCTAAGTACTAGCTAGGACCCGAGCCTCCAGGAGGGAGTGAACAACTTAAGGCGGTAGCTGGTGGAACGCTTACTATTAGAGTGTACTCATGTACGGTCCCCCCTTTTCGAAGTCATCCCTAAAGGGCGTACCGCGAAGGTAAGGAAAAGAGAGAACGAGTTTTTAGTGGGTCGATCCCCACATCATCCGAGGAACCACCTCTTGGGTATGTGTTACAGATTTTCTCATTCTATAAAAAAAACTTACTGCTGTTTTTGAAGTTGGGCACTGCTGTGGGGAATACCCATCTCTAACACAAAATTTACCTGTCCTTTATACTATTTCGAACGAAAAAACACAAACCTTCGCCAAACATTTGTAGATGAGACCCTTGCACTTGGTGCCCTTCCTAAGGTCAAGAATCACTTCACCGGTACGTGTACGCCTGATACTGCGTACGTCGGCTCCCAGATTCCCCCTGGCTCTTCGGTTTCTTCGTTTTCTGTCCACTAGGTGCAAGGAGCTTCTCTCCCTGGCCCGCCCGAATCTGTGGCAGCTGACAACACACACAAGGTCGCAGTCCCTTTCTTCCTTCAACTCACGACGGGCCGACGTTTGGGACATCTAACTGGAAGCCGACTCACGTTTTTTTGTCCTTTTGCTTCGGGGTTATCATTCTTCTAGTCTTCCGAATGTTGAGTTGCTCAACCCTCGATGGCTTCCTCACGCGCTTCTGCGACTGCTTTGAGTACTTACACAGTCGTATCTTGTGTCTATGTCGAACTACCTGCAAACTCGGCCCCTTCAGTTTCACGGGCTCTGCTGCTGCCACCAACCAGGCACCGTCCACTACCTTTCACGACATGCCAGACGCAGCTGTAATGGGGTTTCCTACGCTTGCGCTACGCGCACTACTACCTCCGCCAGTATCCGCTCACCTAAACGGAGTCGTAGCAAACTTATTTCTTGCGAAGGGGTTAACCTCACTACCACCTACCTATCCATTTGAATTGAGATTGTTAAAACTCATTTTGATTCCAGCAAGGGAAAGAAGGTCGACCACGTCACATCCCTGTATTAACACGATAAGGGACAAATTAATTTGAGGGGTGCCCAGATGCCCCACAGGCTCCGTTAACGATCGATCATGTTTTAAACCCTCTCGCCCATTTATCCTTCGTCACGGTTCACCTGTCACCATGAATTTCGGTTACCTGTTTGGCAGACCAGTACCTCCGGAACGGTTGCTATTCTAAGCAGGAAGCTACACATCCGAAATAGAACCCTCTGCCCAAATTGTCCCGTACCCTATGGCATAACATACAACAAAATTGATTCAAAATGATGGTGCGATAAACTTACCTCGAGTTGAGAAATCTGCGAAAGATGGAGAAAATATTAGTCACATAACGAGTCGTATCATGAAGTTACAGAAAAACTAGCGAATCGATTAGAAGACGAACAAAAGCCCAAAACCGACGTAACCTACCGGTAAACACAATTTCTGGTATCGTGGTGGGGGTTGACTGAATCTGGGGCGCCGTCTGCAAACTAAGCAGCGGTTCGTTACTCCCGTTGTGATTGTGACTGTTGTACGCATGGTTGCCCATCGGACTCTGATGGTTAACGTTGTTCTGCATAGGGCCACAGCTACCAGAGCTAAGATGTGGCGATTGCTGCGGGGGCGGTACGTGAGTATGCTGCTGTTGCTGCTGCTGTTGCTGCTGTGAATGCTGCTGCTGCTGTTGCTGCGGGTGTTGTTGTTGTTGCGGGTGTTGCTGCTGTTGCTGAGGTGATTGCTGTTGATGCGTTTGATCCGGCCTTAGGTTGAGATCGTTATTAAGTGCCAGGTAGGACTCTTCAAACTGTTGATGAAAGCAATTTTGGAGAGAAAAGAAAACATCATTAATACCCTTGATCGACATCTGCACGAGTGGATCAAATACCGTTGAGAATACAAGCTGACTTGCAGCAAAGTCCGGTGGTAACGAATTGTCTCCCTGTTCGTGGGAAGATAGGAATAGGGAGAAAGGTTAGTAAAAACTACACTAAGAATATATACATAATCAGAACTTGAAAAATGCCACGAAGCTGAAGTGTCTACTCAGACTAATAGGCTATTAAAGAACTACACAAAACTACTGCGACACAAGACAATGGAAAATGAATGAAATGGCTGCTACTGATCAAATGCAAATAAAAGCAAATATTTAAATACACTGAAAATATGAGAGTCTAAAACGTTACACACTTCCACTTCTATTCAGTATCACCATAAACTGGTCAAACTGATATCTACCATTAAAACAATGACGATACTGGACATTTTTTTGTATTTTTGAAAACATCTGGGATGACTTTGGGTACTATCGGCCGGTTTGTTCTCTTCGTCTTGAGAGTTTTTCTGTCAGGCAAATAACCTGAAACTCGGTCATATAATTCAGCTTAGTTGAGAAAGCTTTGACACCAATTTGGAGATCAAAAGGTTTCAGAAAAAAAATCCTGACAAAGAGAACAAAACTGACGAAACTATTTACACTGTGGTGCATAATTGATCGGACAAACGCCGATTTTCATCCAAAACGGCCAAGTTTGGGATGCTGCAACTTAGATTTGCGTTGATGTATTGAATTCAATTTTTGACACGGAACTACCAATATGCTGAATTTTACGAATAGGAAGTACAAAATGATCACTTTTGCACATTTTGAACGCCTTGCCACACCCAAACCTGTGATCCTGTGATCGAAAACATTTGGTACTCCGTATACCTACATAAAATTCAGCATATTAGTAGTTCCGTATCAAAAATTGAGCTCAATCCATCAACGCAAACCACAGTTACAGCATCTCAAAGTTGACCATTTTGTATGAAAATCGGCGTTTGTCCGATCAATTATGCACCACATTGTACATAAGTTCACCTATTTAGCCAAGATAAATGTCAAAAATATAAAAAATGTGAAGTTCATTGTATTAGTAGCATTTTTTTACCAGTAGAGATGTTAAAAGTCTTTTTACCAAACAAGGAATTCAAAATAACTGTAAATGTAATAGATAGAAAAAGATTTAAATATTAAAACAGTGATGCAGATGAGATCAATCTATAATTGAACGAATACTTAGAGAAATTATTGTAAATAGCTTACGAACAATTCAGACTAGAACTTTCTCTTAAGTTTGAATCTTAAGATAAGGACAATTAAGATTGAACTCCGTTTTTCCTCGAATTTTCATTCTTTCGAATCTCTGCCGTAATGCCTTTTTCACCAAATAACTAATTTTCTTGAATAGTAATTTATGTTAACAATTCTTTCGGCATATTCTTTGTGAGGTCCTTCGGCCATTCCTTTGTAAATGTTTCAGACAATTTTTTGGGAAATCAAAAAATTCTCAATCGGGATTGCTGATGGAATTTCCGAATGTTCAGCAAAACAATACCGAAGTTCAAAAAAAAAAATATCGAACGTTCGATAAATTCTACCGAATTATCGGTAATGTTTACCGAACGTTCGGTAAAAATTAACTGTACTTCGGTAAAACTGTGCTGAACTTCGGTGTTCCGAACTTTTCCCGGAAAAGAATAACCAACAAGGGAATCTAAAATAAGTGTGTTATATCGAAGAATACCTGTACTAGTTGTTGAATTTGGATATGGTGTACTCATTTAACCTTAGTCAAGAATATCAAAAGGTGTTCCAAACTGTGCTGTAGTAAAGTCCTTTAATTGTAAAAAAATCCATCCAAACTATCCTATAAGGAAGTTTTTCAAATATACAAGAATTGCTTTATGTGTTTTCACCGATTAGTCAAGCGACTGAAATCTCAAATGCCATTTAGAGACACTATAGGATTATTCCAAGTCAGCCAAATTATCCTGGGAGTTCAGAACTTCAGGTCTACACTCGTAACAGCAGCCATATCTGATATACTGAGTAACGTTGCATGATCAATCGCGCGTACTGGATCAACCTGAAGTCTACTATATATTATTATAAACCTTTGGGACATTGAGGGTACGGTCGTCCAAACTGTCCTGAAGCTTATCTCTTGACAGCAACAGTAGTTATTCTCACAATGAACTGTAACATTACACATCCAACTGTTATCTGTAACCCCCCTGGCATTTCATGAGTCATTCCAAGATATGTAGTTATGAAATATTCCAGATCAACCAAACTTCGAACCATAACTTCCCATCTACACTTGTGATAATAGCTTTTGCCACTACGTTAAGTAGTATTACATAACCTGTACTATGTATATCAAAGTAGTTTGATGAACAATAAGCGTTGTTATATATTTTTGGGATATTATGGGCCGTCCATACTATTATGGAGCTTAGTTGATATCACTGTAACATGAGGAGGTTTCGTTTCAGATAGTAACGTTACACAACCTAATACACGCAAAAAAAATCCGTTCCGATATACGTGCACTCCCAGTCACGGCAACGGGAACAAACGGGAACTGTACACCGTGAACTAGATTTCACGTTCTCTAGAATGCCCATATTGACAGCTGGAACTAGTTCCAGTTCACGGTGTATATTTGCTGGTTCTCATATTTGCGTTTGTTTGTTCACGTTTATCTGAACGGTTTCTGAGCGTGTAAGATCCACGAACCTCTTAATTCTCAAGGGTCACTTCATGATAGATTTGTGATTATTTAGGTCATACAAACTTCAAATGCAATGCGCAAAACGTAGACGTAACCGATCGTGCTTAAATTTTGCGCAGTGATTTGGGAGCTAAAAAGCTTTGATCTGATTGGATGCGATCAAATTTTCCATTTCCCCATATATCGGATGGCCCACTCTACTCTATATAGCCAAAACAGAAAGTTCAATTGCTGTAGATGCTAAATTTTCAGCATCATAATAGTTTGGATGATGTCCGAGATGAGCCAGCCCAGGGCTGAAAATCTCGCCAATAAAGATAATAATAATAGTTTGGTTGACCTCAGCAGATCCGATAATGTCCATTGAACATTTCGAAGATTTACTGGACATGATAGATTACATATCGTAGCTTTGTATAATGAAAGAACTTACTGTTACACCCGTAGACATTGGGATCTATGCTCAAAAACATGGATGACCTAGGACATCCCGACTGATCTGATACTGTCTTTTGAACTTTAATAGACTTACTGGACATGATATATTACAAATCGTAGCTTTGTATAATGAAAAAAATCCACCGTTACACCCGTAGACTTTAGGATCTAAACTAAAGAATACTTTAGATGACCTAAGATATCCAGAAACAAATATTCTGCATCATATTCCACCCTTTTTATGCTGTTGAGCACAAAGGAATTACGATTTCGAAAAGATAAACTGAAAAGTTCTGAAAATGGAATTGCCGAATCAATTTCCAAAGACCGTTTTCCTCGTAGGAACTGTTACAGAATAAAATCGAAGAATTTCCCGAAAACTGAGTTCAATGATCTCCAAGAGCTTCCTTGAGCGGTATAGAGGTCAGGTCATCACATTTACAAGCATAACTAGTGATCTTTCGAAGCATTCTGAACAAAATTTATGATCAAAGAGCCTCCTGCAACCAGACCACAGTTGTGACGTTAAGTATTTTTAACCCTCTAGCGATCGCGCTGCTGTATTTTGTACAACACGTTGAAAAATTCTCGCTTTTTTTTTACTTCGCATTAGCGTGGCGCTGACGGTGATGACCAACCGCGCTAGCTACGGAAGGTTAATGTTCTCAAAGAACTTCCTTGAGTATAGGTCATTTTATCTATCATCATGGTTAATGGGAGGCGAATGACTTTTTGTTAAAACCTCTTTAATAAATAAATAATAATAATCATGGTTAATGATCTCTCGTAGTATTATAAATGACCGTTTGAAAGGCCATACAACATCCCTAAAACACATCTTAAGCCTCAAAGAAATCCCATGAAACTGCCCTGAAACCCCCTGAACCCCATGAACCATTTTGAAACTCGCGTGAAACCCATCCGAAACTCCCTGCATTTTCTTAGAATCTCTTGTAAACCACAATCTCCCCTCTAAAACCTTCTGAAAGCCCTCCAAAATCCTTTTAAACCACTAAAAAATCATTCCTGAAAATTGGTAAAACCTACCAGAAACCTTCTTGATCCCCTCTAGACGCAGTGTCCCCTTATAATGTTCGCTCAAATCTCCTTAAGACCCTCTGACACTCTCTTTCCTTATTCCTCCTTGACAGCATGCCAGAGAGGTTGTAGTTTTAGCTCACTATATTTGAGCTTCAAGTTCCATGCCAATATGAAAAAATATTCTTACAACATTTTCAAGATTACAACAAATTGTACAAAAAATGGCGTAGAAATGAAAATTTTAGAAATTGGCAAAGGTACAAGGTCGCGCGCAATAAATACTCGCAATTAGTTAAACAAACTCGTTGCGAGTATGTTCAGAGGAAAATTGATCAGCATCAAAACAACAGCAAAGAGTTATGGAAAATTTTAAAGTCATTGTTAAAACCTAGTACATCAAAACCGCGGTCCATAACCTTCAATGGCACATTAGAAGAGTCTGAACAAATTATAGCGAGTATATTTAATGAATATTTCGTCGATAGTGTTTTATCTATTAATCAATCAATTGAATTAGTAGATAAGCCTGACGAAATACAACAGCCGATTAGCATCAATAGTATATTTGAACCTTTTCACCCAATAACTTTGGAAGAACTAAAAAATATTTGCTTTTCTATGGGCAAAACGGCTGGCGTAGATAATGTAAATGCGAGAGTAATACAGGATTGCTTTGATGTCATTGGACACAATCTGCTGGACCTGATTAGTGAATCGTTACAAACTGGGCACGTGCCGCACGTTTGGAAGGAATCCATAGTGATTCCAATTCAAAAAGTTGCTGAAACGATTAAAGCCGAAGAGTTTCGTCCCATCAATATGTTGCACACATAAGAAAAAAATTTGGAACTTCTTGTAAAAGGCCAGTTGTTAGCATATCTAAATAGTAATAATTTGCTAATATCAGAGCAATCGGGATATCGGGAAGGTCATTCCTGTGAAACCGCATTGAACTTGGTGCTAGCGAAATGGAAAAAAAATGTAGAGCGTAAAGAAACTATTGTTGCGTTTTTTTTGGATCTGAAACGCGCTTTTGAAACGATTTCTCGGCCCTTGTTGTTGGAAACAATGAAGCGCTTTGGAATTTTGGGTTCTGCATACAAATGGTTCGAAAGCTATTTGTCTGACAGAATTCAACGGACTGTTTTTAATGATTCAATTTCGAGCCCCGTGGTTAACAGCATAGGCGTGCCACAGGGGATTGTATTAGGGCCCGTTTTATTCATTATGTACATCAATGACATGCGACGAGTCTTACGGTTTTGCGATATTAATGTTTTTGCCGATGATACCGTTATATTCATTGCAGCAAAAGATTTGAGGGAAACCGTTTCACATATGAATGCAGATTTACGTTCTCTGAGTAAATGATTGAAGTACAAACAGTTAAAATTGAACATTAGTAAAACTAACTTCATGGTCACTTCGCGGAGTCGAGTTAACTCTGAAGTCTCTGTAGAAATTGATGGTGAGACGATTGATCACGTGCGCGAAATTAAATATCTTGGCGTGATTGATGACAGACTAAAGTTTGACGCTCACATCGACAATGTCATCAAGAAAATAGCCAAAAAGTATGGTGTTCTATGTCGATTAAAAAACGATTTGACTATTGCTAGTAAAATACAGTTGTACAAATCAATCATTTCTCCACACATTGAGTTCTGCCCGTCCATTTGGTTTTTAGCTAATGAAACACAAATATCAAGGCTACAGCGTTTGCAAAATAAAATAATGCGGTTGATTTTTAGATGTAACAGATTCACTTCCTCAACTTTTTTGTTGGACGCCCTTCAGTGGTTGTCAGTGAAGCAAAGAATTGTGTATTTAACGTTGGTGCTCATTTTTAAATTAAAGAATGGTATGCTGCCTAGATATTTGTGTGACCGAATTGAAAGAGGAAGTGACATTCATAGTTTTTTTTGTCTAGTTTATTTATTTATAGCTCAATCGAAAGGCATTCATAGTTATAACACTAGAAACGCGGATCAAATACGAACACCCCACGTTTTGCATGGTGCTTCACAAAATTCCTTGTACTATAGGTATAAATGTTTTCAATTCGATGCCTGACCACATCACGAATGCAGCAACTCCATCACAGTTTAAAAGACTATGTATTTCACACGTAAAAGCTGCTTTTTGAACAGCTACTCTGTTGACTTTTTATTCTTGACTAGATTTTGTATCTTGACGAAGTTTACCAATGGATATTTTTGTGGACAATTTATATTTTGTAATAGGAGGCACGAACAAACTATAATGGTCGCCCCGATGATGATGATGGATTTTATATTTGTTGACGTAGTATTATTAACTGAACTTATTTAGTGTAGTCTACAAAAGTTTGAGTCTCGCGCGCGGTGACAGGTATAAATGACATTTTTGTATTTATCATATGGAATATTTGTACTGTTGAAGGATTCTGTAGTTTAGTAGTGAGTTGTCTAGTTGAATGTCGGGAATTTCTTGAGAATGAGAATATTCCGACTGTTTTGACATCGCGCGAACGTTATCAATCCTCGCAATATTTTTGATTTTCTGATCTTTCATGATCACTAGTAACGCTTGCAAACATCTGTAGTTGAGAGCAGCAGTATTTTGAAATTTATGTTTTTGCTGTATAGTATGACAAATTATAATATTGTTTATATCTGTAATAAGAATCAGACCGTATTTAGTTTGCAAATCTGATTTCATTGATCATTATTAATAATTATCTTAAAGATATATCGTCTAGCTCAAACCTTTGTAGGGGTATGTGGCGGGACCATCATCATCATCATCATCATCAAATTAAATTTTCAGTCACTTATACTACGTGACAAAAATCGCAATTCAAGGACACTATAAATATTTCCTCGAAAATATTGACAATTATTCTGATGTTATAAGATTGTAATATGATAAAGTTCAACAAAGACTACCTACTATAATAACTGCAACGAATTAAATCTTAATAAAAAATGATATTACAAAAGAATAAAAAAGTACATGCAGCACTCTGAGTTCTCTAAAACCGTAACATAGTCAATCAATAGCTCACACAAGATGCAATGATGTCAAGAAAAGTAAAAGCAAAATGCATTTGGATGACACTTTTAGCAAGACCGGTTCGATTAGGAAACAAAAAGCACAACTCATTCCAAAATGCTTGAAAGAATCAATCACTACACGCTTTCGATTCGAGAACAGAAACGATGAGAGAGAACAAACAAAAACGGAAACGGCATGGGCAGTTATCAAGAATGTGAGAAAAATAGAGAGAAAAAAGATATCAAAAAAGAGAAATAGTACTTTTAGAAAGATATATATTGGTATCAACCTGAACTTGGGCGGTTAATGTACATCCCGACTCGACAAGACTTTGAACCAAAGTAGTCCAGTCCTTTGAAACAGGTACACACAGGCACACACGCGCGCGCATGAATCAGTTTGGGCCGGAAGTGCGCACATTCGGGCGGTTATGTGCGTGATTTTTTTTTTTTTGTAAGATTGGCAAGATTGTGTGTGCGTGAGTTGATTTTATTGTGTGTGTGTTTTTTTGGGCAATTCAATTCACAGCATACACGACGGATGATAGTGATGAGCGAACGAACCAAGACGGTGATGGTTTGTTTGGTTGGTGATGGTAATAGTTTTAGTGGGTGGTCGGTTGGAAGGTGAATTGAATTATCATTAGTAAAATGGAAATTACATTATTGCTGGGAATATTGTATCATTTGTTATATTCAGCTTGGGGAAAGAAACAAAACAGTATTGAAAACTCATATGTACTGAAGAGAAATCAAAAGGCTGAAAACAATTCAGATAGACAGAACATAACAGATGATAGTTTCTAATAGAGTAAAGGTATCGATTTTGATGAGGGAAATGGTATAGTTTATATACAGAATTTCAAACTAAAGAACATAGCCGTGGTTACAGGGACAATGTTATTTATCGAATATCTGTGTGGAGTAGTCTCTAATTGGATGTTTAAAGGGAAGCAAAAACAGAAAATTTGTGTAAACGGAGCTTTCCGTCCTTAGATTATTTTACTTACCAAGGTTATGTGTTCCAGGTGCTGTGGCAGGGTGTTTTGAACATACACATCATTCGATGGATACTTTTCATAAGATTGTCTGCAAGGTAGGAAAAGAAAGGAAATATTACATCATTGTTTTGCAAAGCAAGCCGAATTGCTACAAAATTGGCTGTACATGACTCAACAAGCAAATACATTTTTCCTGGGGCTCAAAACCGCACACCGTACTGACAAAAGTCAATATGAACAACAGTTATGTTGAAGGAACGAACTGCAGCACTTCGCTCCGCAACTCCAAATCACAGAAACGACTTGTACGATTGAGAATGTGAACAGCTATAAAACGAGATGAATGCAGCATGGGCGAGAATGTTTTGCAACACCGTACGAGGGCGAATGAGACGGAATGAGGTGCGGAACAGGCAGAACTCAGTCTTGCGGAGGAAGAAACGCCAGTAGGAAGAACGAGATCACGAAGCGATGGAAGAGCTGTACTGCACTAAGGATACACGGAAGTTCTACGAGAAGCTGAACCACTCGCGCAGAGGCATTGTGCCACAAGCCGACATGTGCCGAAACAATCACGGGATTCTTCTCAAGAGCGAGCGTAAGGTAGTCGAGAGGTCACGACAGAACTACGAAGAGCACCTTAATGGCGACGTTGCAAGCACCGAAGTTGGCGTGGGAACAGATCTAAGAGTACGTGCGGAGAATGAACGACTTCCAGCACCTGACCTCCAAGAGATTTAAAGCCTGTATCCGCAATAATCGGGACACAGAGGTTCGGCTGTAACTCTGCAATAGATGCATTAAATTTGCTCAAATTTGGTCTAATAACATCTTAAGATGTGTTCATTTCACCTACAAAATTTCATGTGAATCGGTGCAGTACTTTTTGTTGTAACAATGAAAGAGTAAAATGTGCGCCATTGAATTTTGTACAGCCCCTAGTTTTGCTTGTCAGCGCTGTAACTTTTGAATTTGGCAAAGGAAATGGCTGAAATTTTGAACAAAAACCTCTTAATCTAAATTTGTTGCATAGGCAAAATTTAAAAAAAAAAATGATGCACTATCAACAATTTTATAGGGTATATGTACCATTCCTTGGCCTAATTTGCAAGCCGCATTGACAATTTTGACCATAACTCATGAATTAATAGCACTAGAAATAATATGTTGACCCTATTACACACTCTAGGTAATGCATGTTTCCCCAATTGGAAGTAACCTAACGTAAATATTCAAGAATTTACTTTATTAAGCTGAAAAGACTCGATGCGATGGTATGCAACGTTGGTCTATGGTACAAAAATTGGCCTATTTAGTGGATACAACGTTGGCCTATTGCTTTCCATGCACTAGAACCACTTACTATCTCATTTTTTTTTTAATATTTCTGCTGAAGTATTATCTCTGTTTGTTCACCAATTGTACATTACATTTTTGGAGCTAAATTTTCAGAAAAAACTGTAAATAAATTACTTAAACTTAAGTTCTTTCTTAATTTATTAACGAAAACAACGCAACCCTATTATTGTGTTATATTTTTACAGTCACCGTACGCAAAATCTTTCTTCCTGTTCGTTCTTTTTGGTTCTTACGCAAGCAATGTTGTTGACGTCACTTTATCGGTGTTGTTGACGTCACTTTACTGATGGGCCAAGATTTGGGTACATAGTGAAAAAAAAATGTCCTCAATATTCGGCCCACATTCAACTTGTAAAATATTTATTATTCATTGAAAACAAATATACAAGTTCAAAATAGCGTCTTTGACCGTCCCATCAAATGTTCAGTTATTGAAAAGTGAGTTCGAAATGTTCCAGAATCATGCCATTTATGATCATGTGTATAGACTACCCACTAAGCCGAAGAATCATGGCGTCTACAAAAGCTAAACAAATTGACATTTTCATTCATTTTTAATGCTCCAAAGTGCTAAAATTGAAACGAAATGTTACAGTTGTTTGCCGCATAGCTTTTCTGATATCCAGTTATGCGTGTTTGTTTGAGTTTTTGGTTAACGTTGAGATAGGCCGAACGAGGGGGCTATGCCAACAAAGCATCCCGATACCCTAGTCGAAACATTTATTGGGTCTGAACGTGATTTTAGCCCCTCAGACAGCAATTAGTCATCACCCTTTATGGTTTCAATTGTACTTTTAAAAGTAATATGCCAATAATCATCAAATTTTGCATGCATAATATATACATAATCAACTACCTTCTGCGAAAATTTCATGAAAATTGGCAGAAAAATTCAAAAGTTATGAATAGGCAAACATCACACATGAAAAACACGAAAAATGTTCACTAACACTCACCCCTATCAACACCAGTAGCTTTCAAACCAATTGATCAAAGTTGGTGAAATTTTGTAAGAAAGTGTCTCTATAAGTATCATAACTGCTAACGAAATTTCATAATTATCATCACAGAACATTGAACTGTAGCGTAATAGAACTATCTATTATGCGAATGAAAATTGATCATGATTGTACAAAATGCTCAAAACTACGTCTGTTTGTTTTTCATCCACAGTTAAAAGTAATGGATCGATTTTTATGAAATTTGGCACAAATAATAAACATATACCAAAGAATTCTCAGTCAATTATTTGGCCAATTTTACCGATTCATTGCAGAGCTGCTGCCGTACTTCTGTGTCCCGATTATTGCGAATACAGGCTTTAAGAGGTTTGCCAGTTGAAAACAACAAAGCCGCTGGAACAGATCAATTTCAAAGTGAGCTTCTAAAATACGGTGGAGAAGCACTGGTGAGAGCACTACATGGGTCATTAGATTTGCGAAGAAGAAATATCACCGGAAGAATAGATGGAAGACATCGTGTCTCCCGCCTACAAAAAGGGCGATCAATTGGATTACGGGAACTACCGCACGATCACACTACTGAGCGCTGCCTACAAGCTACTCCTTCAAATTTTATGTTGCCGTCTATCACCAATTCCAAAAGAGATCGTGGGACAATATCAGGCTGGATTCATGAGTGAACGTGCTACAACCACATGATCGCCATTCGCCAGGTGTTGCAGAAATGCCGCGAATACAACGTGCCCACACATGACTTGTTCATCCATCTAAATCGGCGTATGATTCGATCGAGATCAACTATGACAAATTATGCACTAATACGGATTCCCTCCGGATAAACTGACACGATTGATCAGGGCGACGATGGATTGGGTGATGTGCGTAGTTCAAGTCTCAGGTCACTCTCGAATACCTTTGAATCTCGCAGAGGGTTACGGCAAGGTAATGGTCTTTCGTGCTTGCTGTTTAACAATGCTTAGAGGGTGTAATAAGAAGAACGGAGATTAACACGAGTGGTACGAGTTTCATGAAGTCCGTTCAGCTGCTTGGTTTCGCCGATGATATTGATATTATAACTCACAAATTGAAAACGATGGCGGAAACGTACATCCGACTAAAGAATAAAGCCAGACGAATCGGATAGTCATTAATGTGTCAAAGTACCTGATGTCAAAGGGCTCTAGGGAGGAGGCCCGTCACCCCGTATCTCTATCGACGATAATGAAATCGAGGCGATTGAAGAATTCGTTTACTTGGGATCACTGGTGATCCGACTGGTGATCGACAACGACACCACAAGAGAAATTCAGAGACACATTGTGCCAGGAAATCGAGCTTACTATGGACTCCGCAGAACTCTACGATCGAACAAAGTTCGCCGTCACACAGAGTTGACCATCTACAAAATGCTGATTAGACCGTGATAGGGCAGGATCGTGGCTTCCGGGTGGGATTGGGATCACACACGGGCACTACCGGGGCCGGTCACTATCGGCGGAACTGTGCACCACAAAATTTCACCACACCTAAACTACTACTTTTCTTCACTTTGGAATCACTTTATTGGGCGTTGTACGAAAGAACTTTAGTTCTCGAAGGTTCGATTCTTACTGACTAATTTTATTCTATTTTGTTCTAGTTTTACCCTACGTTGTGTGAAATATTTCTATTTGATTTCATTAAAACTACTATAAAATTAAACATTTCAAATTGCTACCAACTGAACTGACAGCACGGTTACTGTAGCGTACCTGCTTTCGACAGCAAACAGTTTGAGAACTGTCAGACCGGTAGTACGGTACGAAGCATGGTTTCTACGTGCACAGAATCAACGCACCCATGGAGTATTCGAACGAAAGCTGGTGCGTACGATCTACAGTGGAGTGCAGACGGAAGACGGAACTTGGAGAAGCCAAATGAACGACGAGCTGCATCAGCTGTTGAGGATACCCTATGCCCAAGGAAGTCGAAAAAACTTCCATTACGAAAAATACCTGGACCAACCGGGAATCGGACCCGTCATCCTCATGATGGACATGCTGAATATTCACACCATTACAGCTGTGGCTATAAAGGCCTTACAACTCCTGGAGGAATCACAGGTAAACTCCTCCTCTTGGGGAACTTCTCAGGAAAACTTCTAGAGAAATCTTTGACGGAAGTCCTGTATAAATCCCGGTGAGAGCTCCGAAAGATACCTCAGGTGAAACTTTTGTGTGGCGTTGTGGCCGCGCGGCTAGTGTCACCAAGCATTTAGTCGCATCGTGCTGAGGGGCGTGGGTTCGATTCCCACCACAGCTGCCAGGAAAAGTATTCGGCTGTGCCACTGGGCGTTGCATGCTAGTCCGTTGTGTAGTGTCGTGCTTCCTTCTAAGAGCGAATAGCTCACTGGAAGCATTAAACGTGTCCGTGTCTTTAAAAAAAGCTACAACAGTCATGTTGAAAGATTGAACTTTTAACATTAGATTTGTTTAGCAAAAAAAAACGATCTGCTCTGCAATTATCTGAATCGCTGTTACCTGTGGAAAAATATGCACTGCAAATTAATTCGGTACTCACCCATTATTACTCCCTATACTATGAGACACTGGACTGCAGGGCGCGCTGGAGTTCGAGTCGAGGTTATTCGCGAGCACCAAACCAGGACTGGAACCGGGACTTGGCCGATTTCGGTAGTCTAGCATCATATGCTGAAACGACAAACAAAAAGGCTCATCAGAACTTTTTTTTCAGTTGCAACAAAGCGCTTCTATCCATCACATACCGGTGAAATATTCCCGTGAGATCCATAAATAATGTTTTCGGGTGAGTTTTGATGATTCGGCGACGACAGTCCGTCGTTTAATTGACTAAAATTATCGTAACTAATCTGGTCTAGGGTTGGTATTCGCTGCTGCGGGGGTTGTTGCTGCTGCTGCTGTGGCTGTGGCGATTGGCTCACATCGTAAGTGTTGTTGTTACCCTGCGTTTCAGTTTCAAACAGTTCGTTATTAATTCAAGTATTCAAATTGGCTTAGGGTGGTATATCCTAGTGGGAGGGAGCGCAATTGCAATGAGCATAGAATGTAATCGTTCTAGGGATCCACTTTTGTTTGTCTTTTGCAAAAGATTTTTCCTTGTTTCCAACTCGAACCAGAACGATTTACCTTCCATTATCAGCTGCACAAAACACACGACTGCATTATTTATACTACACATCGATTCATTGTTACAATAGAAAAAAAACATCAAAGTAGAAGTGCTTACTAGCGGCATACAAGATGCTTTATTTACATGAATGCAATTTGCTCAAGAAACGATTATAAAAATGATAGAATCAATCAAATAAAACAGACGCGTGTTGCGATGGGTAATGTGGAGCTAGAGAGGTAGACATGACAGAGACCGAACCAACCTCGGAAGATCGGCTCGATGCCTTAGAGAGTAATTAAAATAAAAGAAATAAAAATAAATTATATACCTTCATAAACGTAAATCTATTGCTATCTGGTACAGATAAAAAAGGCTGCAAAAAATTAATGATGAAGAATGTAAATAATCTAGCACATCAAATGAAACAAGCCTGCAAGCAAGAACTGAAAGTAAAAACAAACTGGGGTGATAAATATAACTAGGTAGCAGTAAGTAGGAACATCGAACATCCTTAGTTGCATCAATAACGATGTGGTCAACGAAGCGGGTTGAAGACTTGCATGAATTTTGATTTCTTAGTGATTCGTTGAATACACAATTTTAACGGATTTCGCCCAATTAACAATTCATACATTAACAGGTTTTCATTAATTCATGTTTTATAATATCTTTGTCAAAGCATTCCTTATTCTTAGTAGATTTATCACGACAATTTGCAACTGTGAAATTCTCTTCAAGTACACTTGAAATACTGCACATAAAATTTTGTTTCACATAAGAATATTAGCAATTAATAATAGTTTTAAGAGGTTCTCGTAATATCTTTTCGAATAAGAGTAAATACTCTCAGGTGAGAGCAGATCGTATATGTAAATGAATTGTCAAAACTTGGCACTCTCAGATAAAATTTACAAGATTCATGGCGTTCTCTGCTGAGACTAACTTAACATTATCTAATATTATCATATATCAGAGTAATCTTACTTGGCATTTGTTGTACTTGCTCAAGCAGCCATGAATTTCAAAGATCTTATGATGGTTTTGAACGAAACCAGTAACAATCAATAACGCGTTCTTGATTGTTGTTGTTTCTGGTTGATGGCCATGTTGGAAACATATATAAAAATTAAAAACCACAATGTTTTTGAAAAAAAAAAACAATGCAGAATTTATTGTACTTGCATACATATTACTTTTAAGCATTATTAAAATATCGTTTGGATTTCATTGCAATTATCTACTTCCAGATATTTCGCACGTGTCGTATTTGCACAAAAGGGTAATGGAAATGTGAATGATGGACTTACCATAGTAGTTACACACTTACTCAAGAGTTTATTACACGCGCTGAATAATTAGAATTTAAGTAACAACACACAAAATCTACTAACATAACAAACTTCATGCATGCTTTCAACGCTGAAAAACACTAACAAAATGATCACGCCAGTCCGTATAGCGATTCACTTTGTCAATCATCTAAAAATGCATTTCTCTTACAAGCAGCTACTCACTTGCAGCAAAAAACTCAAAAAATGGCCGTCCAACCGGCCATCACTTACCTGACTAGACTTCGGCTTCTTGTTGCTGTTCTTACTGTTATGGTTAATAGTACTACTGCTGTTGTTGGTAGCGTTGTTAAGGTTAGTCGTACTGGTGTTGTTGTTGTTGCTGCTGGGGCTGACGTTGCCACTGTTGGGATGACTGCTGGTAGGTATTGGATAGCTTCCGCCTCCCCCTCCTCCACCCCCGCCGCCGTTGAAGTTGTTCGGCCGTGGATGGGGATGGTGGTTGGGGATGGCCGACGTTGGTGACAGCGACGATGGAGACGTCCCGAGGGGACTCTGCGTATGGGAAAACAGTAAAAGGTTAATTAACTTTACTATCGTATCAGGCACTAGACTTGCATAGCTATTACAAAACTTCAAAACTAGACGTAAAATACATCATTTGTCGAATATAAGGCATTGAACAACAATTCTCGGATACTTATTGAAAACGACGTATCAACATAGGATTTGCGTATATTATACGTCGTTTTGAAAAAGTATCCGAGAATTCCAATTAATATTTAAATGCTTGAGGGTGGAAGGTAATAAAAACTACTGCCACCTCTGACTACTAGACCTAATGATGGTCAAACTGTGGGCCAAAGTCTTCAACAATGAACGTTACCGACGACGGTCACCACGGTACGACTTAGAATTTTCGCAATTGCATACCCACAGAATTTTAAAGCAGCGTTGTCAGACGAGGCGTGTTCTACGAAGCCACGCTTCTTCTGGCGCACGCACTGCGGGCAGTCATGCTGCAGCATGAGACCCGGCACAACGTGGAACAACACAAACAATAGCGCAACGGCAACGGATCCGGATCACCAAAATTATCAAAAACATACTTATTGGCCCGTGTTTTGATCATATTCATTCTTCGCTGATCAAAAAACACGGAAGTTCTATCAGAAGCAGGGAACGAAAAACGGATCACGCCGAAAAACAAACGCATTGTCCTAAGCGGTGCATGTTGATAACAAAGGCGCTCCGCAACAAACGCATGTCAGCCGATGAAAGCAATAAAACAAACATCGCTTGCCGTGCGTGTGCTGATATTCCGGCTTTTCTGCTGAAATTTTCGACCCACATTATCGAATTCATAAGCATTTGGACGAAATAAGACTCTTGCAAACCTCAGAGTTGAGTTTCAGTTGTAAAACAATGCGAAAATCACGGTGTGAATAGAACGAGACAAATATTCCTACCGTTTTTGTTGTGAACAAACTCGGGAGCGATTTTGTCATTATCTGCTAACGAAAAAACAAAGCGTTGTTGCTGTGCCTTCTTTGTTGCCTATTTTTCGCTTGCGGTGGCATATTCTGCGTACACTGATCAGAAGCTAATTGTAATAAACTTGTTTAATTCCTAATTTAAATTAGGAACCGAACAAAGTGATTGGAATTAGGTGATGTCACGGTAACACAACTATTATATGCGTGTACGATCCTTGTAATAGTCGGATAACTTTTGGTCTTTTCATCCCTGGCAAGAACTCCGCCATCCTCTTAGAATATGTCGTGAGACGACAACCATTTCAGAATGATTGATTCCAAATCGAACCTCTCAGGAATTTTCCAACTGTTACCGGTGGCACCAGTGGTGTTGCGGAAGCAGCTTGTTCCGGAACAGGAACTGTAACCTCGTCAATGTCAGCCTGTTCTCTCAATCAGCTAGTACCGCTGTAGCTGTGTTTCACCAAGTGAATTTTTCCATGGTAGTTGTAATATTGGCCCGTATGAATAAAAAGTAATAATCCACAGTTTACTACAATTTTGTAGTAAATACTACAATTATTGGTATGAATAAAGGTAAACAGAGCATTTACTACACTACAAGTTTCGAACTTACTACTTTTGTAGAACATATATCGATTATGAATAAAAGTAGTATTTACTACAAGAAATTTGTAGTCTGCTCCTGAGGTTGCTACAAAGCCTGTGATGCGTGTGTATGAAATCACAACTTGTGTTTGCAATTCACTTGCGTTTATTTTTTTCCACAAGAAAGGTAATCTTCGAGAATGTTTACTAAACATTGTTTAGTTAGATGCAAGTTTCAACGGGCATTACCATACCGGAAACCGATTCAAGTACCATCAAGTTCCAGCAAAATACGGTGTTTTGCCGTCGTGGTCCGGTGGGCAGGATTTTGAAACAATTTACCCCAGATGGAGCGCCGTGATGATGTGGAAATTGAATCTTCAGGATTTTTTGACGGAAAATAGTGGCTTTTGCTGCGGCTTTTTATTAAGGCTTTTTACGGCATCATCAGCATCGGAAGCCATTTTGGATATGTGGCTCGAAATTTCAAAGTGATGTCTCTCAGCCACGAAAGCGAATATTCGTATGAAAAAGTATCATCCCATATGCTCACTCGCAGTGATTGCAATGATACTTTTTCAGCTGCGTTACTGCAGAATTATCAGTTTTTTATCACTTCAAAAACGCGAGGCAAACAATCATTGAAAAGCAAAAAGTCAATTATTCGTTTGAAAGCTCAGTGATGCATCATGACACCTTAACGTTCTGGTGAGTTGAAGTTACTGAGGGAGTATTCTGTAAGGCTGTGACCATAGTGGGTAAGGTGAGATGCGATCGGATGCGATAAGTTATAGATGAGAAGAGGGATGTTTGATAGGCCATAGTGCATGAGGTTTTCAATGAGGGTGCGCATGTTGTTTTCACATCCTTTTTCGCCTATTTCGTGCGCATCAACGACTCACGTGATTTGATCGATGAAGTCGCTTGTATGTTGAAGCGCTTCTTTGGATGTGGGTAGTGAAATGATCGTTTCATCTATTAGAGCGGAAAGATAAAATGCACCCGCTTTTTGTTTTGCGCGAGCCGTTTTTTTTTTGCTATAACTTAGTCTGTTTTGATCCTGTTGCAATAGCAAAAATAATCTGGTGTAACTGTACAAGATAGAGATTATTGAATTAATTATTGTCTATCCGGTTGGAATCAGGACAGACATTCAATCAAAAATTGCCATTTTCTTGGACCACAAGTGTCGCATCTGTTTCGCATCTAGTGCGCTGTGGTGCTGACAACAACGGGAAGGATGCGCACTACTTTTAACATGATTCAAAAACGTCGCGAGTTGGGTCGCGTCGCGACTTGATTGTGCGAAGTCCGGTTTGGTGGCGGCCCGACAATATTAGAGAAAAGAATGTATAACATGTAATTATATCCGCTTGAGCAATGTCTTTATGTATACACATATTTTTACTTTCCGAACTGGGCTATCTGAGTGTTGATTTCAATTTAAATCAGTATGAGACTGTTATACTGATTTTCGGCATTAAAACATTACTTGATTGTGCTGACCTCGGCAAAAAGAAACAAAAATTCGGCAAGTATGTATTATTGGGTATATTTTTTTATTTATTACAAAATTTTCTTCGATATCTACGAGATTCATCATAAGGACTGTATCGTTAATTATGAATACACCTTTGAGGCCCTGTATTAAAAAGACTAAGTCTTGTTTTGACAACTGCTGTGTGTTTATGTGTTGCCAGCGTTGTAAACAACACATAACTTTCATTAAAAGTTAAAGTTTTTCCTCAAGTGGAGCAACGCGAGTGTTTACGGATGAGAAGCGAAAATCGATTGTGACCAGGTATTGCTATGAAAAATGATTATTGCTAAGAAAATTAGCAAAAGTTGGAGGTGTTTTTTTTCTGTCCAAAATGCTGTCAAACGATTCGGTATGCATAACACACTGATAGACTCACCCGGACGCGACAAAAAACCAGATGCGTCCAAGTCAAATTTGGACAGCAAAATTTGCAAAATCTTCTAAAGAAAAAAGGAGGTATTCATCATAGATTGCACAAAAAAGTGTGGAACGACTATTGGTATGGTTCAGCACGCCAAGGAGCGTAATTCCCTGAAGACTTACCCAAAACAGAAATGTCCAAAAAACAGTCAAATTCTGGCGGATTATGTGAAAACTCGGGCTCGGAAACTGTACGACGATGTTTTGAGCAAAAATTACATGTGCATAATCATGGATGATTAAACGTATGTCATAATGGACAACAAAGCACTTCCAGGGGCGCAGTTTTTCACTGTGAAGCGTGGCACTGATGTTCCGAATTCAGAGAAAACGATTTTTTGTAAAAAAGTTGGGAAAATGTATTAGTTTGGCAAGCAATTTGTCAAAGTGGTATGAAATCGTCACCTTTCTTCACCGTCCCAAGTATGAACGTCGAAACATACCGGAAGGAATGCATCCAGAAACCAATTCTGCCACTCATCTGAAATCACAAAGATCCTACATTATTTTGATCGGATTTGGCATCCTGCCACTATGCGCGTGACACCTTTGACAGGTATGAAGAAAACAATGGTCAATTTGTGGAAAGGGCAATAAATCCTCTAAATCGCCCGCAAATAAGGCCCGTTGAGAAATAGTTAACTTTGATGAAAGGGAAACTACGGATAAAGGATAGAGGAGCAGAGGCCGTCACAAAATTCAAGAAAAACTGGGTCAGCGTAAGCAAAACCTTCGTCGGAACGGTTGTCCAAAACCTTATGAAGAACACCAAGAAGAAGGTGCGAGAGCTGGCAAGATCCACGAAAAATTAAATATAAAATGATACCATGGGCTTTTCTGATGGTCAATAAACAATGTAATTGAATTTAATTTACAAAACAAATAAAATATTTTCAGATACAGCAATTCTCAGGTGTACTCATAATTAACGATACAGTCCTTATATTAGGTAAAAGATTATCAATCGAAATTGATGTCACACTCTTTTCGTTAAGGGATCTAGTTTTGCCTGACAAAGAATAAAGCAGAACTTTTCAATCAGACTCCTTTTAGCAATTAAGTTGAATACCATAAAACCTTAAACTTTCTAACTTGCACATGAATAACATGCACTGAACAAACGACCATATCAAACATTGATCACTTGATTCAAATCCCGAACAGAGAAAATAAAATATTTTCTTATACACATTTATGCTTATAAATACTTAAACAATTATGCTTATAAAAACTTAAACGATTTAATGGAATACTATTTTATACGCAATGAAATATGTTATTTTACATGGTGATCGATAGACAGTATGTTAAATTTTTATTACGTCTGGTCCATCAAAATGCATGTCATGTGAAAAAACATTGAGTTATGTTTACAAACAACAACATATTAACGCATTTTATATTACCTACTAGCATTCCCAACACATTAAATCTGCATTGGTTTACATACACAACGAGCGCAATCATAAAATCCACACCCGACAAGCATTCTCTTGCGTTCTCTTGCGATCACATGCGTCGAAGCAGCTCCATCGCATCTCCGCACTCATCGCAACTCATCTACTATGTACGGTTCATGCGTTCTGCATATAGTTTCCACAGAGTGTGCTTCGACGCTTATCCGATCTCTTATCTCTTTGCATCGCACCTCAGCCACTATGTGCTCAACGTAAGCGTGGCCTATGGCGCAGCGGCGACCATGAGTGCATGCCGATACGCATGGCGCATTCGAGACAGATTTTTATCGTGCTAAGATGCCCTCACGATCATTGCGGAATCATGTAAAACGAATGTAGAATACTGTTCCGTCGGAGGAACAGCACAGGACCGGTAGTTCGATGGGAAGGAGGGGAACTTTAGCCTTCGGAAAGGCTGTGGCTTCCACTGGGGAGGAAAAGGCGGTTTGTACACTACAAACTACTTAACTAGATATATTTCAGGTCTGTACAGGTTGGTGGTTGAAAGAAGACTAATTTGTTGCGCACGCAATTCTCTCGAAGGATCGGTAGAGACTGTATGGGGGAAGGAAATTTCCTTGCATGCGCTGCGCTGTAGTGATGGTGGAATATTCCGTACATAGGCTATGGTACGATGGTTCGGGCGTCGTCAGTTGCTGGCACATAAGGACATGCCGTTCAGGCGTGATTGGTTGGTTGGTCGATCCTCGCACATGCTTGATCACGTCGTGGTGTGTGTGTGAGGGTGACAGGTGACTGTTAGTGGGTTTGGAGCCGTAAATTACTCGCGGCGACTCGAGGTTAGTTGTATGGGAAAAGGGATATGGTCAAATTCTAAAAGCTACTTCGCGTTGGGAGCGAACAAGTACTTTTTCAGTATTGTTAACTTAAATGAGGAAACTGCTGCAAAAATCACTATTTTGCGACCATAGTTTGTTCTGGAGTGCCGACTGGTGGAAGAAGAGCAATCGAGAATCAACTACCAAAACAAAAACAAATAAAGTAGTAAATACTACTCCGAAATTTTCGAAAGTAGTATCTACTACATTGTTCGAAAAATGGTTTTAGTCATACAAAATGGTAGTAACTACAAAGCACGGCACGGTAAAGGCTGGATATGCTGCGCAATTCAGATCCCATTGTGATCCACTAGCCTCTGCCCAGCAACTCCTATCCCTACCTCCTCGTGGTACCGACCGGAAACTACGAGCAACCTTGGGGAAGATTGGATTACCAACCCCGGTGGGAACTTTGGTCGTAGGCTGACAGGGAGGGGGGGGGGGTTTGCTTCGCCAAACCTGAGCGTCTGTTCTCCAGGAGGAGCGGCTCACAAGAGCGTCTGATCCCCATGTTAGGGGCGGCTGATCAACGTCCGAGTGCCGGAAAGTAGGGGGTTGGTGTCAGGCCCTACGAGCCAGCCGTAAAAAAACATTATAACGGAAAATCAGCAACAGAATAATACGAACCAAGACCACCGGCAACGACCCCAGCGAACAAAAAGGACTTGCGATTGGAAACTCGGTACGTGGAACTGCCGATCTCTCAACTTCATTAGGAGCACTCGCATACTCGCCGATCTACTGAAGGACCGCGGGTTCGGCATCGTAGCGCTGCAGGAGGTGTGTTGGACAGGATCTACGGTACAAGCGTTTAGAGGTAATCATACCATCTACCAAAGCTGGGAACAGCTTTCATCGTGATGGGTGATATGCAGAGGCGCGTGATTGGTTGGTGGCCGATCGACGAAAGAATGTACAGGTTGAGGATCAAGGGCCGATTCTTCAACTTCAGCACAATAAACGTGTACATCACACACTCCGGAAGCACGGATGATGACAAGGACTCATTTTAGGCGCAGCTCGAACGCGAGTACGACCGCTGCCCAAGTAGATCTAAACGCTCAGGTAGAGGCCAGGAGGAGGAATTCAGACCGACGATTGGAAAGTTCAGCGCCCACCAGCAGACGAACGAAAACGGCCTACGACTCATTGATTTCGCCGCCTCCAAAAATATGGCCATACGTAGCACCTTTTTTCCTTTTTTCTCTTATCGTTACAGCTGGAGATCACCACAGCAGACGGAATCTCAAATCGACCACGTTCTGATTGACGGACGGCACTTCTCCAACATTATCGACGTCAGGACCTATCGTGGCGCCAACATCGACTCCAATCACTATCTGATGATGGTCAAACTGCGCCCAAAAGTCTCCGTCATCAACAATGTACGGTACCGGCGACCGCCACGGTAAAACCTAGAGCAACTGGTACAACCGGATGTCACCTCAGCATACGCGCAGAATCTCGAAGCCGCGTTGCCGGACAAGGGCGAGCTCGATGAGGCCCCTCTAGAGCACTGCTGGAGTACAGTGAAAGCAGCCATCAACGACACAGCCGAGAGCACTATCGGGTACGTGGAACGGAATCGACGGAACGAATGGTTCGATGAAGAGTGCAGAACTGTTTTGGAGGAGAAGAACGTAGCGAGGGTGGTAATGCTGCAGCACGAGACCAAGCAGAACGTGGAATGTTACAAACAGAAGCGGAAACACGAGACCCGCCTCTTTCGGGAGAAAAAGCGCCGCCCGGAAGAAGCGGAGTGCGAAGAAATGGAACTGCTGTGCCGTTCCCAAGAAACACGGAAGTTCTATCAGAAGCTCAACGCATCCCGCAAAGGCTTCGTGCCGCGAGCCGAAATGTGCAGTTAAAAGAACGGAGGCCTCTTGACGAACGGACGTGAGGTGATCGAAAGGTGGAAGCAGCACTTCGATCAGCACCTGAATGGCGTGGAGGACGTACGCACGGGAGACCACGGCAACGAAAGAAACGACGATGCCAGTACAGCGGAGGACGGAAATGAACCAAGTCCCACGCTGAGGAAATTTAAGGGTGGTATCGGAGCTGAATTCATCAAGACGGGCCCAGAAAAGTTGGCCATCAGTCTGCACCGGCTGATAGTCCGGATCTGGGAAACCGAACAGCTACCGGAGGAGTGGAAGGAAAGGATAATCTGTCCCATTCACAAGAAAGGTGGCTATTTTTAATGCTGCACAGTGCTATCCCAGACCATCTTCCATCGTCTGTCATCTAAATCGAATGAGTTCGTGGGAAGTTATCAAGTCGGCTTCATCGACGACCTGTCGACAACGAACCAGATCTTTACCGTACGCAAATCTTCCAGAAATGCCGTGAATACCAGGTCCCAACGCATCACCTGTTCATCGACTTCAAAGCGGCACACGACAGTATCGACCGCGCAGAGCTATGGAGAATCACGGACGAAAACGGCTTTCCTGGAAAGCTGACTAGACTGATTAAAGCAACGATGGACGGTGTGCAAAGCTGCGTAAGGGTTTCGAATGAACTATTCAGTTCATTCGAATCTCACCGGGAACTACGACAAAGTGACGGACTCTCATGCCTACTCTTCAACATCGCTCTGGAAGGTGTGATGCGACGAGCCGGGCTCAACAGCCGGGGAACGATTTTCACACAATCCGGTCAATTTGTGTGCTTTGCGGACGACATGACCGATAAAGTGCCAGAACATTTGGAACGGTGATGGCAGAACTGTACACCCGCCTGAAACTCTAAGCAGCTAAGGTAGGACTGGTGGTGAATGTCTCAAAAACAAAGTACATGCTGGTAGGCGGAACCGAGCACAGCCGGATCTGAGACGAGACCGGACAACTGGCTTCTTACTGATCTTCTTTCCTTCCAAAATGTTTGTTGTTTATTTACGTTTCGCTCCGATCGTCGTTCGGGATAGTGCTGCCAAACATTTTATTGCTTCAAGATTCAAGTTTTTTTTACGGATGAAACATGAATGAGAAGTGCCCATAAATTTTGCCATGAGTTTAGGGTGCCCGTGAAGGAAACTTCCATAATTGATTATCCATAGCGTGTTCGTAAATCAAAACTAATGAAGGATTAGTTCTAAATGATATTTGTAAACATAATTCTATGGCAAAATACCTTAACGCTAAAGCTAGATTTTCTTCGAAATTGATCACGTATCACGATTTTCATATAAAATAGTCACCGTTGAGATGCTGTACCTCTGCTTCCTGGTGAAAGATTAGGCTTTCATTTTGACAAGAAGAAACGTCTTCGGTTTTGATTTAAACTAAATACTTTTTTTTGTAGCATCAGCTACAAAACAAACAAGGTCAAATTGTTCAAATTGTCCCAAATTCATCATCGAAAAGAAGCGAGAAGGCACCGATTCATTGCCTTCTTTTGGTGTTATTATAAGTGCTCATTTCTAACAAAAATACAAACAAAATAGTGAACAAGACAAACCGAGCTTCAATCTTTCATTTAGAGTAGGATTGAATTGATAAAGCAACCCCCCGAGCAGTTGAAACAATCTCCGTAATAACAGTTTTTGAATGTTTAATTTTTTGTTAAATTTTCAAAACATTTAATCAATTATTACAAATAAAAAAAATTAATTCTCTTTCATTATTATAGTGCACTTTTACCATAATGAAAATGTATGCGGACCGTATTTTCAATCGCTTTTGACAACACTGCCCACACGCGGTCGGGAACGGTCGGATGGTTTTTGCTTTTTTCTAATAGCATGAAATCAACCAATCAGCAGCTGGTCCGTTTTGGCCCCATATCGAGCTACCTATTGACTGGTCTCGTTTCAGGTCTCAACTAGCTGACGCGGTAGTTGACATGCCGATTGGAATTTACAGTTTATTCAATTGAAAAATCAATGCGTAGTAAAATAATGTGTATTTTGATGTAACTTTGAATCTTTTTCCATGCTCTTACTATGTGCATGCATTTCAACTGAAATTTAAATTATTTTTTAGTTTCAAGTTGTTTAATTTTATAGCTCACATGTTTTACATGTCATTTAAAATTAATTAATTTTTGCTGTGTGAGTATGCAGACATATCACTCCGGACAACAGTGTTGAAAGGATGTGTCCGAATCGTACTTCACTTCGTTCATGACAGGGGCGTCGGATGCACAACAGGTAAACAAAATAAGCTTGATTAGTATGAAATGTCGCTGGGAAATGATGATCTAGTGGATTCTAAAATTATCATAGTAGTCTAAACATTAATGAGAAACCCAATAAGGAAGTTTTTAGTGAGCCACCTCTTGTGTATCAGCAGATTTTTTCATTCTCTAAAAAAAAGACACGGACAACGTCTTCAGCTTTCGGCTGTACAGACTGTTTTGAACTTAAGGACGAACGGGACGGCCGAGGAAATATCCGCCATTGCAATTTTGCTTCTAAGGTGGTAATCTCAGATTCTACTACATATCATGGAACAAAAACTTATCATTGGCTATGCTCACCCGCAGTGCACATGCTGATTGTTTTTCAGCCTTGTCTGTGAGGTAGAAATCGAAATTACCATCTTCAAAATCGTGAGGCAAATTGCTAGAAAGAGAGGGAAGATAAGCAAATTAACACGGCGTCCCGTATCACCTTAACATGGGACAACGGACAACGGAGCATGCACCAGTGGAAACGGGGAAGAAACTATTCTTACGAAAAAATTGCTTCAAGATTCAAGTTTTTTTTACGGATGAAACATGAATGAGAAGTGCCCATAAATTTTGCCATGAGTTTAGGGTGCCCGTGAAGGAAACTTCCATAATTGATTATCCATAGCGTGTTCGTAAATCAAAACTAATGAAGGATTAGTTCTAAATGATATTTGTAAACATAATTCTATGGCAAAATACCTTAACGCTAAAGCTAGATTTTCTTCGAAATTGATCACGTATCACGATTTTCATATAAAATAGTCACCGTTGAGATGCTGTACCTCTGCTTCCTGGTGAAAGATTAGGCTTTCATTTTGACAAGAAGAAACGTCTTCGGTTTTGATTTAAACTAAATACTTTTTTTTGTAGCATCAGCTACAAAACAAACAAGGTCAAATTGTTCAAATTGTCCCAAATTCATCATCGAAAAGAAGCGAGAAGGCACCGATTCATTGCCTTCTTTTGGTGTTATTATAAGTGCTCATTTCTAACAAAAATACAAACAAAATAGTGAACAAGACAAACCGAGCTTCAATCTTTCATTTAGAGTAGGATTGAATTGATAAAGCAACCCCCCGAGCAGTTGAAACAATCTCCGTAATAACAGTTTTTGAATGTTTAATTTTTTGTTAAATTTTCAAAACATTTAATCAATTATTACAAATGAAAAAAATTAATTCTCTTTCATTATTATAGTGCACTTTTACCATAATGAAAATGTATGCGGACCGTATTTTCAATCGCTTTTGACAACACTGCCCACACGCGGTCGGGAACGGTCGGATGGTTTTTGCTTTTTTCTAATAGCATGAAATCAACCAATCAGCAGCTGGTCCGTTTTGGCCCCATATCGAGCTACCTATTGACTGGTCTCGTTTCAGAGCCGGATCCGTCTGGGTAGTGATGTTACGATAGACGGGGATACCTTCGAGGTGATGGAGGAATTCGTCTACCTTAGATCCTTACTGACGGCTGACAACAACGTGAGTCGTGAAATTCGAAGGCGCATCATCAGCGGAAGTCTGGCATACTACGGGCTGCAGAAGAAGCTGCGATCTAAAAAGATTCACCCACGCACCAAATGCACCATGTATAAAACGTTAATAAAACCGGCGTGGAGCGCAGAGAGCACGATGGGGGGTGGATCAGGTGGAGCGTGCTTGGCGAGCATCGGGCGTGACCGAGGATGGAGAACGGCAGCCACGAACCGTGTATTATGGATAAATATTGTTTATACATCTTCGAATGAGTGTAATCAGTACCGTACCTTTAAATTCCACCCTATGTTGCTTATCCTTTGACAGATACGCGTATAGTCTACTTTACGAAACGACAACAGTGTTGATATTGATATTAACACTCACGGGCTTGGGTGCAACCTCCTGTCAAATTTTCATTCATGAAATGAGCGATCAGCTGATCCGAAACGTCTCGTAAAATGGCTCATTTCGACTACCACTTGTAATCTTCCTTAGTGTCAGTTATCCACAGTTTATCCACAAGTGGTAGTCGAAATACGCATATCTGTCAAAGGATAAGCAACATAGGGCGGAATTAAAAGGTACGAAACTGATTACACTCATTCGAAGTGGGTACTCTGCTTAGAGGGTTTGAAAAATCGGTACAAGATTATTTATCCAGTTTTATCTTGAATTTGATGTAATACTAAATAAATGAAATGAATGAAGATCAGGGCCAAACAACTGATGATTAGGTGCGTCCATACTTTCTGAGGTAGTCTATATAATCACCAACTCTTGAGAAAGTCCTAAATAAGCTGAACGACAGTAAGGCTGCTAGGAAGGACAAAATTCCGGTCGAACTTCTTAGACGAGGAAGCCAACAGCTGCATCATTCAAATCTTGCAAAGATAAAGAAGTATGAAGTATTGCCCACCATGTCTACGAGATATAACACATACATCTTCTTCTACTTCTTCTTTATGGCTCTACGTTTCCGCTGGAAAGGCTGATCTGTGGCCCCAATGTGGGGCACAAACTAGGTATCCTTTTCAACAGGCTGAGTCTGCACATTAAATTTAGATTTGCACTTTAGGTTTAGATTCGACGAGTACTTACCGGACAGTAACTACTGCTATGCACATTATGGTCATACTCCTGATCCAACGGTGACGGATACATGGGGTACCCGACCGACGTCAAATCCGGCAGTGAACCCGTATTACTTGGTATGGGGATTTGAATGGCGTCTGTGTGGTTTTGTGAGGGATAAATGCTGAAACGGAACGAAGGGAGCGTGAGCAAACAAGTACTACATTGGGAGAGCAAGTTATGGACCCATACTTGATTCCTGGTAACCTCGCGACACAAGTCGACGATCGAGACCGCACATCGTGCACTGAGTTGTCGAGATGGTTCGATGATATATGATGGTGAACTTTGTTGATACTTTGAGCATTTGAAATCTTTCTTTGAACTGTTGGACTTAACGTTAAAGGTGAGTGTGTATTCAGGTGATTAGACTCTAGCTGCAATTTGAAAAAAAAAAAAAAGAACACATATTACGTACGCGTACGGAGAGTGACAGCAGCCTCCCAGTGGATATTTACCTGGTTCTGTTGGCATAGGCTCTGGTGGATCGCAGAATCCGAGATGGACCTATGCCAGTTGTTTTCCATGGGAGGAATCAGGTGCACCGAATTGTTACCATAAGGTGATGTGTCATGGTTCCGACTGGACTGCCGATTTCGCATTGGACCCCCGGGCGTTCGACCTGGATAGATGCAAATGACTCGTTATACGGGTATTGGATTCTGTTTTTCATAAAATCAACTTATACCTCTCGATTCCCTACTGTGGTTTGGTGTGTTGGATTTGGGAGCCTCCTTTTTGTGTTTTACACTCTCTAGCTGCGTGTACGACTTGAGCTCTGTGAGTGTGGTTGTTTCGTCACCCTATTTGAGAAGATAAAGAATATCATAGTTAGAACTGTTATTGCCACAAGTATTACAAACATACAAAGAATATACAATAGTAAACTACAGTAGAACAATTTGTTTTTACAGCTACACATGCATACGCGTACACAAAAAAGTGCTCCAGTGGAGTTCAACAATATTCTAACATTCCATTACAGTGCGGAGAATATCTACAATTGTAGCTGTTTCTGTATTTTTTGTACATGTATAAATAATTGTCTTCTATTTATAATACAACATCTTTGTAGTTTAACCATTCAGGACGCGCGCCGGTTTGATTCTAAAACTGCACCGCACTCGCGCTTTGTACGACGAGCGAGGCTTTTTGGTAGTGCTGTACTTTTTACAATGGCGCGTGTTCTGAAGGGTTAATACCCTTGGGTGTCTTCACTATCGCGGAACATCAAGTAAATTAATTAAACTATTCATAAGAAATGCTTTTTGCTGTCCATTTCAAACCTTTTTGATTAAATTATTTCATAATTCATTAAAGCGTTGAATACTTCTTTATTACGATCATCATGTGGAATCATGAACGAGTTAGGAAAAAGTCGATGATTTACAACGTTGTTAATACACAGGGTCAAATATTTGTCCAAAAAGAAACCAATGTTCACACATCTTCAATTGACTCGATCGAATTTTCATTAGTGTCAAACGAAAGGTGTTTCTTAAGTTCTTTCCTTGTCCCTGTGTACTTCACGCCATATTGTTGTATCATTAGTCATCACGGTCGCCATGTGACCATCGCTTAGGAGCATAAAAAAAATATAAATTTATCATTTCATTATGCATAGAAACTGTAATCGTATAGTGGTAATCACGTTCAAATGTATGCGTGTCTCTTTTGTAGATGTAGTAGTGAAACTTGGGGGAAAATATGTGCACTCTTACCCCGGTTGTTAGTTTTATCATTATTTAGCCGTTTTACCCAAATCAGTTGGGTAATATTTTCATATGCAATCTGAATAGCCTTTGAATTGGCGTGCATTTTTGTGTATGGAAAAATTCAAGCTAGTGTTCGTGTGATGAAATGTCACTTATCTCTATAGGAACAGAAACACACATCAAAGTGAATGCCTTACTTCGACCATGAACGAACACCATTAAACCATATGTAAGGTACTGTTACGGTCGCCATCTATTGTGGGATAAACGCTTCTGCTCGAGAAATTGGAGTTTTCAGGCGAAAGAATTAGATGTTTAGATGTGTTCCACGCAAAACTTCTTTAGAGCATCAAATTATAACATTCATTCGCAAATTCCTGGCGACATCTTCGATGAACTTCTTGTCCGATTCGTGGGATGCATACAAATGTATCATAAGAGGATTCTTGATTAAATTGACAGCGTATTTTGGCTATGTGAGGAATGCCTACCTGCGTTCCAAGAGTGGAAAACGTTATCTGAACTAAAGTCCAATGTCGTAACAATTTTCGACTCACTTTCATCTATAACGTCACCTTTGGAATCATCAAGGAAACCATATTCTATCTCCACTAGTACAAGTAGTCTTTTTGATGGAACGAACCAGGATGCTGAATGCTGCTCGTTAAACTCATGCTTACAACCTCAACCAGATAAAAACAGTGATGCGCCAATGGAATTTTACTTTATACTTGTCAAACATCAAACGTTATACTTGTTAAACATCGACCCGACTGTTTCCGAAAATATTGTGAAACGAATGGTATCTCGCGATGCCTTGGAGCCCCGATAGAAGAATGCAATAACATTGTGAGATAAGTATCACATTGGGAAAATGTGAGAACTTTTGATGACATTTCTTATAAAATCGTGTTGAAAGAGAAATGTAAAGAATTAGCTTTGCACGCATCAATACGGCCCGTCGGTGTAAAGTATAGAAAATGCTGTAGTAGATCACATGCATGGAATCCCAGGTAACATTTTGATGACCAATTAGTCTTGAAGAGGTTTTGAGAACCGTCATAAAACCCTTTACCTTTTATTTTGGTTTTATGATAATTCTAAGAACCTCTTCTAGTCTATTTCACTAAAAAATGTTACTTGGGATCTCAACCGTAAAGATGTATTCAATGGTATAATTTGTATTTGTATTTTAATGATAGCAATGAAGTGTCAGACCTTAAATTCAATGTTTATGTTATTTGGATTGTTAGATATTAAGCGAAATGTGTGATTACTCGAAATGTTCGTTAATTTTTTCAATGTTTGAAATGTCTGTTAAATTTGGATTGCTATTTTCATTATTATATTTTAAGTTAAGCATCATTGGGACCTGATGTGGCTTGTTGATGAAATAGAATAAATAAATAAACTGTGCTTACGTTGTCGTATCTTCTGCTGCCTTTATTCTCGTTGCCTACACATTTCAAGTGTTCATCGAAATGCTGCTTCCACCTTTCGATTACCTCACATTGGTCCTTCAAGATACTCCCACCCTTATTATTGCACACTTCGGTTCTCGACACGGTTATGCGGGATGCTTTTAGCTTCTGGTAGAACTTGTAGGTTGATTTCTCATAATTATTATGACAGATTCGTGGGGGATTCTTGACGAATTTATTGAAAACGCTTGGTCACTACTCTGTAAGATCCTACGTAGATCTCTTCAAAGATCTACAATGACTCATTCAAGCGCGATTGGGTCATGCCTTTCACAGAACCGGATGGTTGACGAGAACCCCAGGTGATACCTTGGGGATACATTGCAACATTTGCAAGACATTCCATTTTTGGTGGATAACTGGAAAAATTACGGAAGAAAAGTATTGGAGGAGACACCTCAGAAACAAATCCTTACCGGAAGAAAACTTCTAAGAGATATCGTGGAAGAAACTTTGAAATCTCAGGAGGTATTCCGAAAAAAACTCCTGAAAAAATCGCTACAAAACTCCAGGAGAAACTATTAAAGGGGTACCCAGAATCTCGGAATAAATTCCTAGAAGCATTCCAAAAGAACTCTAGAAGTAAATCCCGGGCGAATCTCTCAGAAATAATCTCAGGAAGTTCACTGAAAGTAATGTTAACCTTTCAGGACGCGCGCCATCAAGCAGTTGAAACTGCACCGCGTTCGCGCTGTATACGACGAGCGAGATTTTTTGGTAGTGTTGTACTTTTTACAACGACGCGCGTCCTGAAGGGTTAAGACAACTACAGAAATCCCAAAACCATGGAATCAGGATGAACAAAGAAAAACTCTGAAAGACATCCTAGAAACAACGAAGAATTATCTAACAGAAGTTGCGGTAAAAACTTCAACAAAACTTCAAGAGAGCTTTTGAGAAATAGGGTCTGAGACTATTAGGGCAGGTGTACCTGTTTTGGGCACTTGATACTATAACTCAGTCAATTTTGAACCGATTGAATTGATTTTTGAGACACGATCATATACGCACAGTATCTAGCCATGTGCAAAAATTGAAGTCAATCGATTTTAAATTGGATGAGTTATAGGAGCAAGTGCCCAAAATAGACACTCCTGCCCAAATGGTCCCAGAAGCTATCTCGGAAGAAACTCCTGTAGAAATTGAGGAAGAAACTCTAGAAGAAATTTTAGGGTCCTCCAGATATTGCAGAAGAAACTTTGGGAAGAATCTCGGGAGGAACCTTTGCAAAATATTCCTGAAAACCTGGTGAAGAAATCCTTGAAGGAGCTCTAGCAGATATGGACATCTAATGAATAAATATTGTAGGAACTTCCGGGAAGATCTTTTGGGAAAATCCCAAGAGGATTACTAGAACAAAGCGAGAAAAATCATCCAAGAACGATCCCGAGAGAAACTCCAGGAGAACTTACACGACAACATCTGAGCAATATCCTGGGAAAAACCTTTGTGGAAATCTCGGGATACATCCTGGAAGGAATCCTACGAAAATTGATTTGCGTATAATGCAGGAGGAACTTCGGAAAAATCCCGCGAGGGACTCTGGGAGCAATACCGGGAAAATCTCTGGAAAACGCTTTGGAAAGAAATTCTGTAGAGTCCCCGTGAAAAATTCAGGTCGGAATTCAGGAACCCTAAAAGGTTCTCTAGGAAGAATCGCGAATGGAATTGTTCAAATCTTAAAAATCAAAAATACCGGTATAGGAACACCAAGAAGAATGCCGTGGCAAAATCGTAAAAGATCATGCGACTAATCAAGTCATTTCTAAAGAGGGATTGCAGAAGAACTTCCAGAAAGAAACACTGAAAGAGGTATTTTTAAAGATATTTTAGAAATACTGACGGAATGTTTGGGCAAATCCTTGTGGAGGAATTTCTAGATAAATGTTAGCTTCCAGATACTTCTGCGTCTTTGTGGAATTTGCAGCATCGAGAAATCTGCTTGCTTCAGGAACCTCCCCTTGTGCTTCTAGCTCATATTCGAAAAAAAGTAAGCATTACATATTTGAAAACTTAGTCTGAGGACTTAACAAAAGTTTGCAAATAGTAAAGTTTGCTACTTTTCGTTCATACGACCCATTATTTGTCACACATTTGCGAAACCTCCTTCCCACAAAGCTCTATGGATGTACCCTTACCAGCTGCCTCGATGCTCTTTAATTGCTGAATGTGATCCCCTTCGAGATAGATGGTTCTGTTAGGACTTGCATGCCTAAATTTGGTCATGAATGAAGTAACGTTCTTCAGGACAATTTGATGATTATCGAAGTGTCGTTTCCACCTTTCAATCTGTTCATGTACGTCTAATTCTGGATTTGTGGACATTTTTTGAAGAAAGAACTTTATCTTTATCGAAAAATTAAGGTTGTTTTGCAATTTCCGTTTCCGTTTATTTCACTCTGCTGTTTTTTCCTGCTTCCTTAATCCAATAGTTTTGTCGACTTCGTTCCACGTGCTCAACTGGTGCTCTTCAAGAGCACTATACTATAATTCCTCTAATCAGTATTGCACATCCGGCAGTGCCGTTCATTGTTGATGACAAATTACAGTAGCCAGCCAGCCTTTTTTTAGAAAATCGCTATTAATCATAATTCGCCATCTGGAACTTCCTGTCGCCAAATATAGCCCATACTTGAATGCGAAGCTTATGTACAAGCACATTAATATAACACATAGCGGGATACAACATCAAGTGCATTTTATTTCTATAAAACTCTATTGGAAACTAAACCTGCAGTACACAACAACAATCATAAACCAAAAAAAAAAAATTTTCTAGTAAAATTTTGGCTACATAAAAACCAAAAAGACATCGAACATCAAATGCCACATCCAGGGCGAACCTGTTCCTGAAAGTTATCGTTATCGTTGTTGACATTGGGCAACGAACCGCCCCGAAATGTGCCCAGGCCACCGAGCGTGGGCGTAAGATTGGCACTCCTCGTCGAAACCTGGAAGCAAACACCACAAACGGCCGGCAAGAAAAGATGGTCCCATGAGTAACAAAAATGAAACGGATATGATGACGGATGGATGAAAGTGTGATGGAATGTCAGGATGAACCGAATCAGAATGCGACGGGAATCAAATTGTTCATCAAACAGCAACGTATTGGACGAGAAATTTGAATTTGAATACCGACCAATTGATAATAGCGCTTATATGTAGGAGATACAGGGGATAGACAAAATGATCGGGACAGGCAACAATTTCCCTTCTCAAAAAATATTCAAATAGCTGTAACTTTTCGAAAAGTGCATCAAATATTCTCAAATTTTAACTGGAAGTGAATCAACTAGTCGTGTATCAGTGGACAAAATTTGGGAAAGATCGGGCTATTCTGCACGAAGTTATAAAGATTCTAGAAAAAGGTATTTTTATCCGATAGCCAACTTTGAGCTGCTATATCTTCGGATTCAATGAACTGAATGCAAAGAAATTTTGACCGAATATGACTTATATAATGAGCTTTGTAAAACTTTTGACTTAACTTAAAATTCTTAACACGGAAGAAAATTATAACGATTAGATTATTTTTCTAATAAATCATCAAATTTTCTTAAATTTCAACATCATTTCAAAATTCAAGATGCTAATTATAGTTCATTTATATTCCCTCCAATTGTCTTGAATATAATTATGTTTTGAAAGAAAGTAACAACATAGCCGACAATTCATTGAAAAAGTAATGGGATGCATATTAAAAAGGGACCAATTTACTAAAAAATCATAAAATAAATGAAATCGCTGTAACTTTTTCTGTTGTGAATAATTTCAAGTTGAGTCAGACGTTTTTCAGAGCTCATTATATAAGTCGTAAATGGTCAAAATTTCATTTCATTCGGTTCATTGAATCCGGAGATATAACAGCTCAAATTTGGCTATCGGATAAATATACCTTTTCCTAGAATCTTTATAGCTTTGTGCAGAATAGCCCGATCTTTTTCAAATTTTGTCCACTGATGCACAACTAGTTAATCCACTTCCAGTAAAAATTTGAGAATATTTGATGCACTTTTCGAAAAGTTACAGCTATTTGAATATTTTTTGAGAAGGCAACATTTTGCCTGTCCCGATCATTTTGTCTATCCCCTGTATCACCGCAGCCACCACTTTGTAGATACGCAACCACGCGCCTATATTTGACTGTGTCTTCCGCCCCGAGAAGAAGCGATACATATCGGATTCGCATTAGCATGGATGGTTGGTAAGTGATAATTAATATTCAAGGCAGATATAATGAGCTATAAAGACTATTCAACCAGTTCAATTATCGCCGACGAGGGAATGACTGATCAATTCTTACAATAATGTTTATAAATGGCGCTAGACCGACTGCCGGTAGCCTCCTTATCGGTGATAGCAACGTCTGTACCGTCTTTTGATGAATGTACGTCTTTCTATTTTATCGGAGGGATCATTCAGATTACGTGGTAAAGATGTTACCGATATATCGGTATGAGAATACAGCTGTACATGATAACAAAAATACTCAATTTGTTGGAATCTTTTCTCGAATGTCCGACTATAGTCTCCGCTTAAGAAAAAAATAGACAATATTATACGGAGTTGGAGGTAGTGTGTTTCAAGCTTTATACAAAAAAAAACTTAAATTTGAATAGGCTTGGGGGAGCTTCAGTCACAATTTGATTCAATTTCATCAAGTCTAAAAAAATGCAGTTATCAGTACAGAGAAGTTTTTAAAGTGTTAAAGTGTTTAATTATTACCATGTTTAAGTATAAGGTTGGTAAGTAAATGCCCAACAACATTGTCGGAGACTTCAAAGTGATCCGATCTAGGATCCGATGCTTGTGAGAAAAGCCATATGCTAGGTAAGGTAGAGATTTTATTATTATTGTTGTACTTAGGAATAACAACAGCTAAAAAAGCCTTATGCTTGTCAAAAAAATTCTAGTATTATGGGTGACATAAGAAACAAATTCAGAAAGTAGGTATCCCCCGAGCATTTTGATTTTTTTATAAGACAAGTAACACATTCTTCTTGATATGACATCCCCACTGGAACACAGCTTTCTCAAATTTAGTTTGTAATAATTGTGAGCATTTAGTCCCGAATCGAACGGGTAGCGGAAGCGAAACTGGTCCGGGCTGCGTGAATACTAACATCTAGCTTTACCTGTAAACGAATGAAAATAATTCATACTAGGTACTGCTTGCGTTGGCTCTGTTTTAGCTGCCTTTCTTCTGTAATTGTCAAAATTTTCTAAGCCAAATAATCCTGTTTTCTACGAAATATTTTTTTTTTTGTAATTATTAAATTGTTTTGGGCATTTCATCAGAAGTTTTTTTTTCAAGTGTTTTTACTATAGATTCATCATGCTATTATATTAAACATTTGTCCAAACAGTTCATTTGATAAATCCAACAGAAATGTAACCAGAATCCCATCAGAGTTTATTAGGGATTTAAATTGAAACTTGCTAAAAGTCGCAATTAAAAACTCTCTTCGAAATTGTACCAGAACTTGGGCCTGAAATTCGCCGAGATAGAAGTTATCATTTGTTAATGTTTTATGGGGTTTCAAATACAGTTATAGCACAATCATGGGTCACCCACAATTATGGGTCAATTCCATTTGAATTGCATAGTGAACTGACTGACTAATAATTGTGACAGAGTGACCCATAATTGTGCAATGACTGTATTATAAATAAATTTGAATTTTCATTTCATTTATTTTTTACTCATATAAAACGATAAAATAATAAATCTGCCACAAACTTTTTTTTATCGAAAATGAGGAACGTATTAAAACATGTTTACCAAAATTTCAACTAACTGTAACTTTTCGAAAAGTGCATCAAATATTCTCAAACTAGTTGTGTATCTGTGGTCAAGATGTGGAAAAGATCGAGCTATTCTGCACGAAGGTATAAAGAGTCTTGAAAAAGGTATAATTGACCGATAGCAACTTTGAGCTATTATATCTGCGGATTCAATGAACCGAATGCAATGAAATTTTGACTATTTATGACTCATATGAGCTATGAAAAACATTTAACTGAACTTAAAATTGTTAACACAGAAGAAAATTAGATTAGACTAGAGCAGATTTGATTAGATTATTTTTCTAATAAAACACCAAATTATTCAAAACATCGTCTCAAAATTCAAGATGCTAATTATAGTTCATTTAAATTCCCTCTAATTGACTTGAATAAATATAAATATGTATTGAAGGAAAGTAGCAAAATTTCGGCAATAAATTGAAATATGAATGGGATACATATTTAAAATAGACCAATTTACTAAAAAATCATAAAATAAATAAAATTACTAACTTTTTTCTTGTTAATAATTTTAAGTTTTTCAAAGCTCATTATATAAGTCATAAATGGTCGAAATTTCATTGCAATCGATTCACTAAATCCAAAGATATAACAGCTCAAATTTGGCTATCGAATAATTATACCTTTTTCTAGAATCTTTACTACTTCGTGCAAAATAGCCTGACCTTTTTCAAATTTTGACCACTGCACTGATACACAAGTAGTTGATCAACTTACAGTGAAAATTTGAGAAAAAAATGAGAATATTTGATGCACTTTTCGAAAAGTTGCAGCTTTTTGAAAATTTTTTGGAAAGTGAAAATTTTGCCTGTCCCGATCATTTTGTCTATCCCCTGTAGGTATGTTCTAGAAATTTTTTTTAAATTGTTAAGTAGCATCAATACGATTCACTTTAATTGTTATTACACGAAATTTTAGTTGTTGATATCCTGGACTTTGTTTGTTTGCCTGTACTTGTTTCAGGGTGCCTACTCATAACCCAAAATAAAATTCCCAGGTTCCAAGTTTTCCAGATTTTCCCAGGAGAAATTTTGAAAATGTATAATTCTAAAAATGATTCTAATTTTCTATAAATTCTACAAGAATATCCCCAAACATTAAGTAAATATCTTTCAACATTTCCACTAGATATCTGTACCTCCCAATATTTCCTACAGAGTTTTTCAGATATGCTTCCAGAGTTTCTCGCTGGATTCCTCTTGAGGATGCATCCAACATTATTCAAAGTTCCTTCACGAATGTCACTTAAGGGTTTTCCGGGTTTTTGTCGGGATTTTTACCGATAGTTTTTCGATATTTTTCTTGGATTTCCCTCACGGAATTCCGCCCGTAGCTGCTCCCAGGATTTTATGAGGTTTTCAGAGCTCCTCCTTGAATATCCTTAATATCTCCTCTCGGAATTACTCTTGGATTTTTTTCTCCGAGATGTCTCATTTTTCTCAGGTTTTCTTTTTCTAAAGTTTCTGTCGAGATTTCTTCAATAAGACTTTAGAGATTGGATTCCTTCGAATGTTTCTCCTGGAATTTCTTACTATCCCAGGGGACATTCTTAGAGAAGCCCGTGGAAAAATCTATGCAGGAGCTCTGGAAGTACTTAAAGGAGTCACCAGAATCTCGGGCCAATATCTGATAAAGATTCCGAAAAGAGTTCTGGGAATAATGCAGATAAAAGCTATAAAAAATAATATCAGGTTGATCACTGCAAGAAATCCGGTACAACTACGAGGAACCTGGCTCTTAAAGAAATCGCGGAAAGATTTGTATGAGAAATATCAGCAATAACTCCTGTAGAAATCTCAGAAGGCAATCCGGAAAAAAATCTTAAGAAAAAAAGTCCAGGGAAAACTCAGCAAAACTCTGAGAGATCTCCTATTACCAACACCGGAAGGAATCTTCTGAGAGAAGTTTCAGGAGGAACTCCGATAGAAATCTCAAAATAAACCTCCCGAGAACCTTTAAGAAAAATCCCAGTTAATATTAAATATAAAGTTAAAAAGATATTACATACTTAACTGTGGAAGAAATCTCGGGAGGCAGAAATTTCGTAAAAACTCATTAAGAAATCCTTGGAGAACTCTAGTAGAAAACCCAGGAATAACTCCTGTAGCAACTTTGAGCGAAATACTGGGAAGTTCTCCTGGGGATTGGGGCTTCCAAAAGGAACACCAAAAGGAATCACGAGAGCAGTTCTAGGAAAAATTCTGAGACAACTTCCTACGAGATAAATTCTGGTAGGAATCCTACTAAAATTTCTTTGACCAAAACGCAGGAGGAACTCCGGGAAGAAATTCAGAAGACATCACTCAGAATTCAGGAATCCTGAAAAAAAAAACTGAAACGAATCCGGAAGTATACCTAACCGGGAAAATTCAAAAAGGAATACCAAGGAATTTTGTGAGAAATCCTGGAAGGCATTCCAGGTGATATTTCTAAAGAAGTTTCAGTAAGAAACCCTGACGGAATTTCTGGAAAAATCCTTGTAGCGGAATTTCTAAATGGGTTTTAACTTCCAGCATTTTAGCGGAATCATCGGCTTGTTGTCAGCTTATCTGTTAGGTGGTGCTCTACGACTATCCAGATTCTTTCTTGAACGCCTTCATGATTTTTTTTTTTTAATTTTAACATTTTCTTGGGAAAAATAATTGTTGTTTTGACAGTTTGTGCCTACTTCAAACATGTATTAAAAGCTCTTTTTTCTAGTCAATAATTCAGTAATATCTATGGACTTCTTTTGGAGTAGTAAAAGTACACTACTTTTTATTCATACGACCCAATGTTTTATTTTTTATCGGAGGTAAATTTCCCTGAGTACTCAAGATATTCCCGAGTATTCCAACATGGAAAAATGTTAAATTCACAAGAAAACCAACATTGATTTGGCCAAGAATCTACCTCAGTACCTCAAAAACGGAATCATCAAACGATTTGACGATAATTCAGCTACAAGTAATTAAGGAACACACGAAGTAAAGTTGCACTCAAATGATAATAGTGTTCGATTTGAATAGGTTTTAAAATAAGTTAATTAATATACAAACAAATATAACATCAAGTTTTTTCAAGAAACTATATATCTATGGTACAATTTTGAGCAATAGTATTGCGACGAAATACTACAGTAGAAATACTGAAGTCTAGCATTTATTCGCTCATAATACAGAAAACGCGTTTTTCAAGCGCACGGGTATTCAGCATGACTATGCTGAGGGTGACGGGTTCGATTCCCGGTCGGTCCAGGGACTTTTCATAATTGAATTTTCCTTGACTTCCTTGGGCATATTATCTTCGTGCCTCTCACACGACGTAGGATATGTGTACCATACCTTGGTCTAATATGTCAGCCGCTTATGACAATTTTGATTATAACCCGTGAAATGATATTTTGATCCTATCATGCGTACTAGGCAATGCTTGTTTCACCACATGATAATAACCTAACGTAAATATCCAAAAACTTACTTAACTACGTTGAAACGATTCGATGCGACGGTACGCAACGTTGGTCTACGATACAAAAGTTGGCCGATTAGTGGATATAACGTTGGCTTATTGCTTTTCGAGCGATATTTACAACCACAAATTTTCTTCATTTTTCAATATTTCTATTGAAGCACTATCACTGTTAGTTCAGATTACATTTCCGGAGCCTAACTTTCACAAAACCATAAAAATCACATAAACTAAAGTTCTTTCTTGGTTATTATGTATTATGTTATCTTTATACAGACACCGCACACAAAATCTTTCTTCCTGTTCGTTCCTTTTGGTTCATATGCAAGCAATGCTATTGAAGTCACTTTATCGATGTTGTTGACGTCACTTTACTTATGTGTTATCAAACAAACCAGCCATGACCCATTTGATGCATAGTGAAAAAAATGTCCTCAATATTGCGCCCACATTTAATTTGTAGAATAATTATAATTCGTTGAAAACAAATGAACAAGTTCAAAATAGTGACTTTAACTGTCACATCCAATATACAATTATCGCTAAATCAAATAAATATATTCCAGAATCATGCCATTTATGATCATGTGCTCAGACTCCCCTAAGCCAGAAGTATCATGGCGTCTAAAAAGTTACATTTTCATTTAATTTTTAAGTTCTGAATGGCTAAAATTTAAATGAAATGATAAAATTGTTTAGGGCCCATATAGCCGAGGCGGTAAACGCACGGGTATTCAGCATGACCATGCTGAGGGTGACGGGTTCGATTCCCGGTCGGTCCAGGATCTTTTCGTAAAGGAAATTTCCTTGACTTCCTTGGGCATAGAGTATCTTCGTGCCTGCCACACGATATACGCATGCAAAATGGTCATTGGCAGAGGAAGCTCTCAGTTAATAACTGTGGAAGTGCTCATAGAACACTAAGCTTAGAAGCAGGCTTTGTCCCAATGAGGACGTAACACCAAGAAGAGAGAGAGAGAGATAAAATTGTTTAACGAATACATTTTTCGATTTTTAGTTACGCGTAAAGGGTGGTACGGTCAAATCTTGGTCATACATTTTTTTTCATAACTGCGTACACCAAAATTAAAGCTAAAATTTTATGGTATATGCTACATATAATGTACCATTACTGGTCCAAAAATAAGCTGTTTTGGTGTACGCAGTCTAAAGTTATGAAAAAAATGGTGTGACCAAATTTTGACCGTACCACCCTTTATTTGTTTGTACGAGGGGACTATGTCAACGAAGTATCCAAATACCCTACACATACAAAATAGTCGTTGGCAGAGGAAGTTCTCAGTTAATAACTGTTGAAGTGTTCTTCGAGTACTAAGCTTTGTTCCAGTTATGACGTTACGTCAAGAGGAAGAAGAAGGTAGGGTTTAATATCATAGTTGTACATGTTTGTACTGGTTTTTGGTGATTTTTTAAGTCGATAAATAAATTCTCTGACTTTTCAGAGTTTTCTAGGTAGTCGACACTCTGTAAAAAATCCATTATTAGCCAGACTCCCTCAAAATATTGATGTTGAATTAACGTATCGACTATGTAAAATGCCGTTTTGCCAAATATCTATCAATGAACTGTTCCAAGATCGTCGACCAGTGTTATTTAGAAACCCTGCTGTACGTTGTAATTGATAAGCCCAAAAAACAAGCATGCATGAATGAATGCGCGACCAGTGAATCATCATTTAGCCCATACCAATTCGACGCCATTCAACGGTCAAGCACTCACATTCAAAACATCCAGTAAAATTATTTATCAACAACGAGTTCAATCTGACGCCGATTAGTAGTTACACGTATTGTTTACTCGGCAAAAATAGCAACAAGTTTTTTTTCTCGCCGTTCTCACTTGGATTTTCTCTTCTATACACACGTTCTGTTTTTAGTGTCGTTTGGCGCGCTTTCTTACGGTCAAGTTGCAACAGCAGCGCCGGAGGAGACGAGGCGAGTCCCCCACATCTACAACATAGCCTAGCTAGTGCTACACACGGGCGCTCAAAACAAACCCCCCGAACCCGAGTAATCACGTTTAGCTGAGCCCTAGGATGACGGCTTGACGCGGCACACTCGTTCAGGGGAATTTCAGCACACACCCGTAAATTTCGCATTCTCGACGACCGACCGACAAGCACACGATGACGATGACGACGATGTTGGTGGTTATCAGAACCGGACGGGCCGGGCCAACGTTAACCGATATTGCGTTGGGGTGGAGAGTTAGAAACGCGTGGAGGCGAATGAGTAGCCACTATATATTGCTGGTCAAAGTATCGTTTATTACTTTGTTTGGGACAAGTCGTTTAGTTTTCCGAAAACAAGATCCTCGAATGGATCTTTGAGAAGTAGAGCAATATTGGTTCACAAAGAAATGAATGCTCTATACATCTGGGATATGATAAATAATAATGGACATTTCGCATGCAGTGAATACATAGGGGCGTAGTTGAAACCGCATACGGTTGTTGTCCAATATTCTTGGATAATGCCCTGCCTAACGTAGTCTTCCAGCTTTAAGACCCATGCACATTGGGCAACGACAATCCAAAAGGAGGAAAAAATAATAACTTTCTAAATGCAAGACCAATGATCACTTTGGCGAAGAGAATGTAGGCACTGAGGACCAAGGCAGCGGAAGAAATGACTATGTTGGTGCAGCAGAGGACGGGAACGAACCAACTCCCACGCTGAGGGAAGTAAAGGATGCCATCCACTAGCTCAAAACCAATAAAGCGGCTGGTAAGGACGGTATCGCAGCAGAACTCATCAAGATGGGCCCGGAAAAGTTGGCCACCTGTCTGCACCAGTTAGTAGTCAAGATCTGGGAAACCGAACAGCTACCGGAGGAGTGGAAGGAAGGGATAATCTGTCCCATCCACAAGAAAGGCGACAAGTTAATGTGTGAGAACTTTCGAGCGATCACCATTTTGAATGCCGCCTACAAAGTGCTATCCCAGATCATCTTCCGTCGTCTTTCACCTAAAGTAAATGAGTTCGTGGGAAGTTACCAAGCCGGTTTTATCGACGGCCGGTCGACAACGGACCAGATCTTCACCGTACGGCAAATCCTCCAGAAATGCCGAGAATACCAGGTCCCAACTCATCACCTGTTCATCGACTTCAAAGCGGCATACGACAGTATCGACCGCACAGAGCTATGGAAAATTATGGACGAGAACAGCTTTCCCGGGAAGCTGACTAGACTGATAAGAGCAACGATGGACGGTGTGCAGAACAGCGTAAGGATTTCGGGTGAACTATCCAGTTCATTTGAATCTCGACGGGGACTACGACAAGGTGATGGTCTTTCCTGCCTACTATTCAACATCGCCCTGGAAGGTGTTATGCGACGAGCCGGGCTCAACAGCCGGGGTACGATCTTCACGAAATCCAGCCAATTTGTCTGTTTTGCGGATGACATGGATATTATTACTAGAACATTTGGAACGGTGGCAGAACAGTACACCCGCCTGAAACGTGAAGCAGCAAAGGTCGGACTGGTGGTGAATGCGGCTAAGACAAAGTACATGCTGGTAGGTGGGACTGAGCGAGACAGGACAAGCCTTGGCAGCAATGTTACGATAGACGGGGATATTTTCGAGATGGTGGAAGAATTCGTCTACCTCGGTTCTTTGCTAACGGCTGACAATAACGTGAGCCGTGAAATGCGAAGGCGCATCATCAGTGGAAGTCGTGCCTACTATGGGCTCCAGAAGAAACTGCGGTCAAAAAAGATTCACCCCCGCACCAAATGTACCATGTACAAGACGTTAATAAGACCGGTGGTTCTCTACGGACACGAGACATGGACGATGCTCGAGGAGGACCTGCAAGCACTCGGAGTTTTCGAGCGACGGGTGCTAAGGACGATCTTTGGCGGCGTGCAGGAGAACGGTGTGTGGCGGAGAAGGATGAACCACGAGCTCACTGCACTCTACGGCGAACCCAGCATCCAGAAAGTGGCTAAAGCTGGAAGGATACGGTGGGCAGGGCATGTTGCAAGAATGCCGGACAACAACCCTGCAAAGTTGGTGTTTGCTAACCATCCGGTTGGTACAAGAAGGCGTGGAGCGCAGAGAGCACGATGGGCGGACCAGGTGGAGCGTGATCTGGCGAGCGTTGGGCGTGACCGACGTTGGAGAGCTGCAGCTGCAAATCGAGTATTATGGTGGCAAATTGTTGATTCAGTATTATCATGAATTTGATGTTAACTAAATAAATGAAATGAACCAATGATCACTGACCATAAATAGCCGTTTTACCCCAGTTCCCCCTAAAATTTGAGTATTTCCGTTATTTTACGACATCTATTATGATTTAAGTGAATATTTCACTGGGATACCATCGTCCCAAATCTAAGACGTTATAAAAATGTTGGAATTTTAGGGTATTACGGGGTCAATTAGGCAAAGGTATATTTTCTAGGTAAATTTTCATTTTTTTTTTAAATAAATTTTCACGTAATAATAAATGAATAAATAATCAAATACACAATGATCATTTCTGAAGAAACTTTTTTTTACGACTTGTGTACCGAAGTATTTATAATTGTTAAGTTTTCTCGCAAACAAGTATGACTAATTCCTCAGCTAACAAATTGATTCACATAACATTGCCACAACTGTGCTAAGTGAACTCTTATCCGTTCAAAACACATTGTATAAGATGCACCAAATATGCTCTATTCGCACAAATTTGGTTTCCATATACGTACATTTAGAGAAAACCACTTTGAATTATACAATTTAAGGCGAATTCATTTGTCATGTAATATAACTTCGTTTTATAACTTTGCTACGATACGATCTCATTTTTACATGTTCAAATATAAAAAAAAAGTTCTCAAGCCTCGATTTTCTTACCTGCAGCTCATTAATCAGATACTCTACCACTGTGTCAATTACTGACTGTTGTTGGACGTGAAATTTAAGTAAATAAAAATAATTAGAAGGCTGGTCTGAATGGCTACAAGTACCAGTATTGGGGGTGTAAAATTGTGCACTCAAACCCAGCCAACAAGTTGATTGGAGTTACTCTGTCGCAGCTCAGTAGTGTGGATATTTATTCGTTCAAAAAGGATTGTTTGAAATGCACAGCTCAAGTAACATTTTAGTGGTCAATTAGTCTTATAGAGGTTTTAAGAACCGTCATAAAACCTAGTTTTATTGTGGTTTTATTGTGGTTCTATGACCCTCTTCTAGTCAATTTTACTGAAAAGTGTTACTTGGGAGATTTTCTCTATCCATAGACATTTTTTAGATCATACGTACATATTGACAACATCATTTTGATATATACAATTCTAGGTGAATTCATTCGGCGTATTTTCAAATATAACTTGGTTTGAGCCTTTGTATGATTTCGATTTTGTTAGCAAAAGTAGTGATAAGTATGCAAGTGAAGTGTGAACTAGAGTTTGATGTTTTCGTGTATTTCTTGTTCATATCAATCTATGCAACAGAAGTTGATTGCAAAAATCGTTCGAGGAACTAGAGAAACATCTCCTAGAACAGCGCAGCTGCTGATTCGCCAAACGGCTGGGCTGGTATTTGCACAGAGCTACCCTTGGCGCTGCCAGTAGGACATTCAGGTATGTGAATGTAATGAACTCGCTGCATCTGTATTTATTTGATTTAAACGATGCGCCTAGCGAATTATTTGCAAAAACTTAATTTTTATCATCCACTGGCTCTCCAAATAGATCCCTTCATCGTATAATTTCATTTTGACAAATATGACGCCATATATAATCTCCCATTTAAGATTACAATTGAGTTACAACAAGTGCATTTGAAGTTGTTAAAGAATATCAACTTAAAGTTGTATAAATGTTAACGCAAAGTTAAAGTTACTAATGCTGCCAAATGAAATTGGATGAAATTGTGAGATTCGTATACGACGCAACCTAATCTGTTATTGTACCTTATATAATTCTAACTAAATTTGTTCATTAATATAACTTTAGACTAACATCCTTATATGACTTCTGGTTTGCTGGGTTTCTACATAATATCACCGATTCCAAACATTTCCACCTCATAGACGGGAGGTGACGGCAGCATATAGTTTTAGAGCTTAGTTTGCCCCCACTCCCCTAAAAAATATTTTTTGTTATTTTTAAGTTTAAAATAGCTTTAAATTGAAACATTATTACATGATATGAGTGAATATTGATGAAGAGCTAGCTAGTAGTGTTTCAAATTCAAAGCAGATTTATCAATGAACTCAAGCTTTTTTCTTCCGATGACACTTCCTTATGCCATGGTTAACAACATCTGTGCACATAACACATAATGGTTTTGACGATATTAACATTTTTTGCGACTGTCGTACCTGACCACGCTAAATTTTCAACGTGTTTGTGCAAGATTTTTTTCCTCCTCTTGTCTTCAATCTGAAATAACCTTTCACTGGTTGCAAAAAAATCGATGAAATTTTCACCATTTAAAGAGGATTAGTGTATGATCAGAGTGCTGCAAAAGAATGATAATTATGTTCATTGAGAGCGCCACTAGAAAATGTGACATGATTCCGAATTCTAAGTGAACATAGCTTTATCATTTCGCACTCAATGGTTCACAGTTGTTTTTAAATGAAAATTTGTGATTTTATTTAAAGTTGATAACCTAATCTTCCAAGGTTAATAGGACCTAGATCATTGTTTCGAATTTCAACGTTGTTACGGATTCATAGTCTAGAGTTCTGGAGTAATCTCCTAACCAGGTTTGAAAAGCGTCAACGTCAACACGAGTCGTCATGTGATTTTTACAGAAGTGCCTCTCTCAATGTCATCGAATCGGGAGACAATGAGCAAGAGAGTATAAAAATATTCGCTCATTTTTCGATCATTACGAAGCGTGACATGGTTGTAAACATGGCAACGACTAACACATCGATGGATTTTGTAATTGTTTGAATTCTTTAAATCATGAATATAAGTATGTCCTCTCTATCCATTAAATCGAAGACGGCTAATAACAAGACAGACATCTACCCTCTTGCTCCATATACCTTGGGAGCTACAAGCACACTAGCGCCACAAACGACTTCAGGGAACAACATCATGAATGAGTGTGCATGCGATGCTACCATTTCCGTGTACGTATTTACATGTACACACACACAATCATGTTTTAATGTTCCTGTGAATCGTTGAGGGCGTTTCAACCATGTCGCCTGCAACAGGGTGGGAGCTGGCTGTCTTGTTATTAGCCGTCTTCGATTAAATACAACGACTAGCCTAAATTTGCTTGGACCAGGTGAAAATTTTAATTTCAAAACAATATGCAAGTTTTGGTCATGACGCTTGATTATTGCGAAATGACATGACGAAGTGCTCGAGTGCTCGTTTCGTTTTGTGACGATGAAAGGGCCTACTTGTTCATCGTCATGGGATGGTCACGACCAATAGCAGCACTACTTCTAACGGATAGAGATACCACCTGTAATTTGCCTTCGAAAACTATCTTCTGACCTACCACAGGGATTAAGACACATCTTTATTCCTACACAGAACTATTTATTTTAGCTTTTAGCAATCCCAGTATACTTAATTTTCTCATGACATTTTATGAAATAATTTAAACATTTCGAACAATAATAATAATTCTGAGACATATTTTCAAAACCACTTATCAAGCTTACATTTAAGTGTTTACAGAATGTATTTTTCGTAAATAAATTTATTTATCATCGTTCCTCCTTTTAGGGACAATTTCTTGTATTTTTTTTCTGAATTTCACAAATAAATAAACTCTTAATGCCAATTATCTTGCTAACACTTCATAAAATGGCCATGGGATATATGCTCGAAATATAATTAAGAAATTGCAATAATTCCATTGAAACTATTTTTTTTATTTACCTCGGCTGACTAGGCGAAAAATTGACATTTGAAGGGTTTTAGCCTCTTTTTTGTTTCAGTGTATATGTAAGTGTGATGTATCACCTTTTCATAAAACAGTACTAGATATCACTGCGATTAAAAAGTTCTATCATAAAATCTTTTGTATGAGTTTCCGACACTTTTTTTGAAAAAAAAATGAACCTCGGCTAAACGGATGTCTATTACTGTATTGGGACATGTTTCTAGAGATTTGAGGTTCACCGGCCACTTCTCTGGATGTTCCGGAACCTTGATGCTCCAAAGAAAAGTGGCTATTTTTTTACCGGTTGTGAAACCTATCTTGAGTTGGCAATGAGTTGGCAAAATGAGACCATTGGAACATAAAGACTGGACTTTTGATTGCGTACACAAAAATAGCTGATTTTTTGACCAGGAATAGAACATTATGTGTAGCTAATACCTCGAAAAATTCATCAAGATCAGTTGAGTGTTGGCGGAGATATCGTCGAAACAAGCGACATACCTTTTGAGAACCTTGGGCAAACAAACACTTTGAAAAACATTATTAAAAATTGTAAATTAAAACTGTAGAGCTAAAAATACCGAACCGATTTTAATGAAAATTTTGCTATATGTAAAGTATCTACATATATAGACGTATTGTGTCAAAATTTTACTCAATTTGATCCAACCGTCGAAAAGTTATAGCCATATATGTAGCACTATGTCATAATAAGCAGATGTGGTTTTTCGTATAGTGAAACTGCTCTAACTGTGAAAGTATTCAACCAAAACGGCTGAAATTTTCACTGAATTTGCACTGTCAAAGTTTTATAAATATCGGGACAGTGTTGGCAGTTCTACAGTCAAAACATAACAAACTGATTTTAAAATTTTTAGTTAGTGCCCAAAATATAAAAAAAAAACTTACTGACTCGATTATGATGAAATTTTCGCCACTTATTATGCCTTACTTGGAGAACTTAAAGTCACATTTTCAGACGTTTTGATGAGCTAACAACAAAGTTATAGCCTAAATATTTTTAAAATGTGAGCCTAAAGTTTCTAAAATCATATTTTAATGTATCGACAATATCTGCGCCAATACTAATCCGATTTTGATAAAAAAAATATGGTATTAACTATACATAATAAGCTATTCCTGGGTAAAAAATCAATATTTGATTCCTGAGAAAGTGGTCAATTCTCTGTCAGTTCTGAAGCCAAGCGTGCAACAAATCAACGTTAACACAAACACAAAGCAAGTTCCAGTAAATAGATTTTTTCTAAAAAGAGTTTAGCATTAGTTCCATATGGAATAAAGAAAATCTCGAGTTGTTGGAGGCTTATGTTTTACATCCAATACAAACGAAAATAAATGAGCAATTTTGCAATTTACCAACTAACATCCGATTAACATAACTACGTCTCTTTTTTATTCTACCTTACCTACCTTTATCTTCTAACCATACAAAACTGCAGTAATATTTCCTAAGACACTTTTCAAACACGTGTGATCTGATTATTCGCTTTTATCGGATCACCTAAAACATAGATTTTTCTTCTCCAACATGTAATCAAAACCAACCACTTATTATTCATTCATCCAGTTTATTTACCTGTAAGGTTCCCGGCCCCGCGTTGCCAAACGAGATATCGATGTAACGTAGCTACACAAGCTCGTGACAGTGGCCTGTTAATAAGCTATTAGTAAGGGGACATGTGTCACGGGTGGTCAAACTAGTTTTCATTTCAGAATTTTCGATCAACTCAACTGAAAGGCATAGTGTGTCTTGCGCATATCTTTCTAATTCGTATGAAGTTTATGCTATTTAGATTTTTTAATAATTTGCCCTAGAGACGACATATCTGCCACAGTCAATAAATAATTGTTCAAGAAATTAATCATTTCTAAACCCCGGTTAATTACATGTTCCCGAATCGTTACCCAGGTCCCAACGAGGGCACCTCCTCCCATGACCAGGTAGATCAAAGTCCAAAATGTATGCGTAGAAACAACATCTTCCGGAGTGACCCACGGCTAGAAGACCGGTCCGACCGCTTAGAGAGCCACTCTCGCCCTCTTGTTCTAGAGAGCCACTCATAACACACTAACACGCATCGCAAATCGTTGATGACCCTTCTTAAAGAGTCCTCATCAACCGCTTGCCCTGAAGAAGATGGCCTTCGGCCGGATGATCAGAATTTCGATATTATTGCTGGATTTGTTATACCACTCGAACCGACTTGTGGAATGACGCAAATCCTAACGTGAAAACAGGTTTTTTCAACAAGACACTGCCAGTTTTGGGTTGGCGTGTTACCGAATTCAGGAAAAAAAATATCGAATCGTCACGGATTCCTAACATTTACTGGCGGAATTTCCTCAACCCACGCGTGACGCGCAATGAATGGGTTGTGTCAATATATTACAATATATTATTCAGGAATAGCGTATACGGAATTTGAAAAGAGGCATTTTTTGGAAATGAGCAGATCGGCAAATTGATTACGACACCTGGGTGTATATTCTTCGATCAGTGGACTTAGTTGAAATTTCCAGTTCGAATACTAAAATTCTAGTTACCGATTTATAGTAACTCAAAGTTTACAAACTTTAACTATTGTAGTTAAAATTTGAAATAAATTTACAATAGTCATTGGAATATTTGATAATTTCTATTTTGGAACAAAAATATATAAGTATGCTTTTCTTCAATACTTACTATATTTGTCTAAATGTCTATGTATCAGAAATTTGAAACTTAGAAAGGACCCCGACAAGGTGATGGACTTTCCTGCCTACTATTCAACATCGCCCTGGAAGGTGTTATGCGACGAGCCGGGCTCAACAGCCGGGGTACGATCTTCACGAAATCCAGCCAATTTGTCTGTTTTGCGGATGACATGGATATTATTGCCAGAACATTTGGAACGGTGGCAGAACTGTACACCCGCCTGAAACGTGAAGCAGCAAAGGTCGGACTGGTGGTGAATGCGGCTAAGACAAAGTACATGCTGGTAGGTGGGACTGAGCGAGACAGGACAAGCCTTGGCAGCAATGTTACGATAGACGGGGATACTTTCGAGGTGGTAGAAGAATTCGTCTACCTCGGTTCCTTGCTAACGGCTGACAATAACGTGAGCCGTGAAATACGAAGGCGCATCATCAGTGGAAGTCGTGCCTACTATGGGCTCCAGAAGAAACTGCGGTCAAAAAAGATTCACCCCCGCACCAAATGTACCATGTACAAGACGTTAATAAGACCGGTGGTTCTCTACGGACACGAGACGTGGACGATGCTCGAGGAGGACCTGCAAGCACTCGGAGTTTTCGAGCGACGGGTGCTAAGGACGATCTTCGGCGGTGTGCAGGAGAACGGTGTGTGGCGGAGAAGAATGAACCACGAGCTCGCTGCACTTTACGGCGAACCCAGCATCCAGAAGGTGGCCAAAGCCGGAAGGATACGGTGGGCAGGGCATGTTGCAAGAATGCCGGACAACAACCCTGCAAAGCTGGTGTTTGCAACTGATCCGGTTGGCACAAGAAGGCGTGGAGCGCAGAGAGCACGATGGACGGACCAGGTGGAGCGTGATCTGGCGAGTGTTGGGCGTGACCGAGGATGGAGAGCTGCAGCTGCAAATCGAGTATTATGGCGGCAAATTGTTGATTCAGTATTATCATTAATTTGATGTGAACTAAATAAATGAAACGAAAAAGGACCCCGGAAGGAAATTTCGGGGAAATCGAAGCGAGGTGACCTCGCTCTAAACTCCCGCATTTTCCCGACGTTTTTCCACATTCATTTCGCATTTTCCTGATATTTTCCCTAATTGTGGAACTACTAACTAAAAACTCCCGAGAGAAATCAAAGAAAGAATGCCGGAAGGAATCCCGGGAAGTCTTTGACGGAAACCTAGGAGAAATTTCTTGCGAAATCCAGAGAGAAATCCAATTCCGATAGAAATCAATGAATGTATGACGGAAGAAATTTCAGGAGTAAAAAAACCTCAAGAAGAATCCCTGAAAGAATCTTGAAAGAAACCCCTGAAGGAAACCCGGGAAGATCATTGAAGACATCCCGGGATCCTGATAAGAATTCCTAAAGAAAGTCTGAAGATATCTCTGAAAACGAGAGTAAATCCATTAAGAAATCTGGAGAAATTTTATTTTGTGTTTTCTCCAGAGATTTCTTCAACGAGTTAAGGAAATCGTAGGATGAATCAATTATAGAATCCCGGGAGAAATCAGTGTAGGAATTCCAGTAGCAATCAATAAAGGAATTCCGGGAAAAGTCCCCGAATGAATGCCGGAAGTATACCTGAAGGTATCTCGGGAGAAATCTTTAAAGCAATCCCGAGAGGAATTATTAAATGAATCCCAGGAGGAGTTCCCGGAGGAATATTTAACAGAAACCTGGAGGAATTCCTGAAGATACAAATCCTTTAAAGAATTGGGGAGAAGAATCAATGGAGAAATCAGAAAAAAAATCACAAAAGGAATACCGAACCGAGCAATCGCTGAAGAATCCCAGGGAGAAAAATCCTTGAAAGAATCCCGGGAGAAATTAATGAAGAAAGTACTGGAGGAATTTCTGCAAGAAACCCGTGAGTAATCCTTGGAGGATTTTTTGAACGAAACCCACAAGACATGTTTAAGGCAGAGATGCCAGATTATTTTTATCAAAAATCTGTATCAATACAGATTTTTCTGTATCGCCGTTTTTCAGAGTATATCAGACACCGTGAGTTCTAGATTTCAATAGAAACTAACAAAAATGTACTTCTCTTTGACGGTTTAAATTTTTTACTGTTTTTTATTTTTCTAAAACATGTGTAACAATGTACAAATTTTCATAAATTCTTCAATGTTTAAGCAACAATTTATAAAGTTTCCTTTGAATTTATTGAAAATAACTTCAATTTTTATACTTTCTGAAGAAATCTGTATCAAACTTCAAAAATCTGTATTTTTCTGTACTCTGTATTTTGTCTAACCCCTAGATAACAGTGGAAGTGCTTACAGAACACCGAAGCCGAAGAACAGGTACTGACTTGGTAGGGACGTTACGCCATGAAAAAAATTAAGCGTAGCATGAACGATGCCTAATAATACTTTCTTATGATTTACATAAGTGTAAATTTAATGCATTTAAGTAATCATAAGTATTAGTAATACGTATTTTTGAATCGACGGTTTTATAATGTTGGCACTGGCGTAGCCACGGGGGGGGTTTCAGGGTTAAAACCCCCCCCAGAGCCAAAATTTCTGGAACAAATTTCCATTATAAAACGCATTATGTAGAAAAAAATTTCCGGCTGCGCCGCTATTTTGAACCTGTGACTCAAATTAAGTATATATTTTCACGAAATGTGAGTGTCAAATAAAATAAGGTAACATTGAACATCGAAAACCCCTCCCAGAGCAAATTTCTGGCTACGCCACTGAATGTTGGTACAATATTTTTGAAAGATAATACCTATATCGAATTCATCGTGTTTGGAATGGTTATCCGTCCAACAAGTAGTTTCCTCTGGCCTATCAAACATTTGGGATCCCGTTAGTTCAGAAAATAGAAACTGGTGAATAAAAAATGCCATCTCATCCATGATTTAAGGTATTTAACAGTTTAAACAACACTTATCGAAACAGATTATTCGCTGATACGTTATAATTATTAATAAACTTGAACGTCCAAAGAACACAATTTCAGATGTTCTATCTTGAACTGCTTATTCCGCGTTGCTCATCTTCATCAATCATTCGCAAAAAGCAAGCAGCGCCATTCCGAGGCGCCAAAAAAACGGCACGCGAAACCAAATGCAATTAAATCCTTACGCCGCGCGTACAC